>NC_134689.1:406847-571563 GCF_050947455.1 Rhinoderma darwinii | reverse complement strand
AAGTTATATTGATGTGTATATAGGAGCAGTATTATAGTAGTCATATTCTTGTATATAAGAGCAGTATTATAATAGATATATTCTTGTATATAGGGGCAGTATTATAGTAGTTATATTCTTGTATATAGGGGCCGTATTATAGTAGTTATATTCTTGTATATAGGGAGCAGAATTATAGTAGTTATATTCTTGTATATAGGGGGCAGTATTATAGTAGTTATATTCTTGTATATAGGAGCAGTATTATAGTAGTTATATTCTTGTATATAGGAGCAGTATTATAGTAGTTATATTCTTGTATATAGGAGCAGTATTATAGTAGTTATATTCTTGTTTATAGGGGGCAGTATTATAGTAGTTATATTCTTGTATATAGGGGAAGTATTATAGTAGTTATATTCTTGTATATAGGGGGAAGTATTATAGTAGTTATATTCTTGTATATAGGGGCAGTATTATAGTAGTTATATTCTTGTATATAGGAGCAGTATTATAGTAGTTATATTCTTGTATATAGGGGGCAGTATTATAGTAGTTATATTCCTGTATATAGGAGGAAGTACTATAGTAGTTATATTCTTGTATATAGGAGCAGTATTATAGTAGTCATATTCTTGGTATATAAGAGCAGTATTATAGTAGATATATTCTTCTATAATAGGGGCAGTATTATAGTAGTTATATTCTTGTATATAGGGGCAGTATTATAGTAGTTATATTCTTGTATATAGGGAGCAGTATTATAGTAGTTATATTCTTGTATATAGGGGCAGTATTATAGTAGTTATATTCTTGTATATAGGGGCAGTATTATAGTAGTTATATTCTTGTATATAGGGAGCAGTATTATAGTAGTTATATTCTTGTATATAGGGGGCAGTATGATAGTAGTTATATTCTTGTATATAGGGGGCAGTATTATAGTAGTTATATTCTTGTATATAGGGGCAGTATTATAGTAGTTATATTCTTGTATATAGGATCAGTATTATAGTAGTTATATTCTTGTATATAGGAGCAGTATTATAGTAGTTATATTCTTGTTTATAGGGGGCTGTATTATAGTAGTTATATTCTTGTATATAGGGGGAAGTATTATAGTAGTTATATTCTTGTATATAGGGGGAAGTATTATAGTAGTTATATTCTTGTATATAGGGGAAGTATTATAGTAGTTATATTCTTGTATATAGGAGCAGTATTATAGTAGTTATATTCTTGTATATAGGGGAAGTATTATAGTAGTTATATTCTTGTATATAGGGGAAGTATTATAGTAGTTATATTCTTGTATATAGGAGCAGTATTATAGTAGTTATATTCTTGTATATAGGGGGCAGTATTATAGTAGTTATATTCCTGTATATAGGAGGCAGTACTATAGTAGTTATATTCTTGTATTTAGGAGCAGTATTATAGTAGTCATATTCTTGTATATAAGAGCAGTATTATAGTAGATATATTCTTCTATATAGGGGCAGTATTATAGTAGTTATATTCTTGTATATAGGGGCAGTATTATAGTAGTTATATTCTTGTATATAGGGGCAGTATTATAGTAGTTATATTCTTGTATATAGGGGCAGTATTATAGTAGTTTATATTCTTGTATATAGGAGCAGTATTATAGTAGTTATATTCTTGTATATAGGAGCAGTATTATCGTAGTTATATTCTTGTATATAGGAGCAGTATTATAGTAGTTATATTTTTGTATATAGGGGGCAGTATTATAGTAGTTATATTCTTGTATATAGGGGCAGTATTATAGTAGTTATATTCTTGTATATAGGAGCAGTATTATAGTAGTTATATTCTTGTATATAGGGGGCAGTATTATAGTAGTTATATTCCTGTATATAGGAGGCAGTACTATAGTAGTTATATTCTTGTATATAGGAGCAGTATTATAGTAGTCATATTCTTGTATATAAGAGCAGTATTATAGTAGATATATTCTTCTATATAGGGGCAGTATTATAGTAGTTATATTCTTTGTATATAGGGGCAGTATTATAGTAGTTATATTCTTGTATATAGGGAGCAGTATTATAGTAGTTATATTCTTGTATATAGGGGCAGTATTATAGTAGTTATATTCTTGTATATAGGGGCAGTATTATAGTAGTTATATTCTTGTATATAGGGAGCAGTATTATAGTAGTTATATTCTTGTATATAGGGGGCAGTATGATAGTAGTTATATTCTTGTATATAGGGGGCAGTATTATAGTAGTTATATTCTTGTATATAGGGGCAGTATTATAGTAGTTATATTCTTGTATATAGGAGCAGTATTATAGTAGTTATATTCTTGTATATAGGAGCAGTATTATAGTAGTTATATTCTTGTTTATAGGGGGCAGTATTATAGTAGTTATATTCTTGTATATAGGGGAAGTATTATAGTAGTTATATTCTTGTATATAGGGGGAAGTATTATAGTAGTTATATTCTTGTATATAGGGGGAAGTATTATAGTAGTTATATTCTTGTATATAGGAGCAGTATTATAGTAGTTATATTCTTGTATATAGGGGAAGTATTATAGTAGTTATATTCTTGTATATAGGGGGAAGTATTATAGTAGTTATATTCTTGTATATAGGGGCAGTATTATAGTAGTTATATTCATGTATATAGGGGCACTATTATAGTAGTTATATTCTTGTATATAGGGCAGTATTATAGAAGTTATATTGATGTGTATATAGGAGCAGTATTATAGTAGTCATATTCTTGTATATAAGAGCAGTATTATATAGATATATTCTTGTATATAGGGGCAGTATTATAGTAGTTATATTCTTGTATATAGGGGCAGTATTATAGTAGTTATATTCTTGTATATAGGGAGCAGAATTATAGTAGTTATATTCTTGTATATAGGGGGCAGTATTATAGTAGTTATATTCTTGTATATAGGAGCAGTATTATAGTAGTTATATTCTTGTATATAGGAGCAGTATTATAGTAGTTATATTCTTGTATATAGGAGCAGTATTATAGTAGTTATATTCTTGTTTATAGGGGGCAGTATTATAGTAGGTTATATTCTTGTATATAGGGGAAGTATTATAGTAGTTATATTCTTGTATATAGGGGGAAGTATTATAGTAGTTATATTCTTGTATATAGGGGGAAGTATTATAGTAGTTATATTCTTGTATATAGGAGCAGTATTATAGTAGTTATATTCTTGTATATAGGGGGAAGTATTATAGTAGTTATATTCTTGTATATAGGGGCAGTATTATAGTAGTTATATTCTTGTATATAGGGGCAGTATTATAGTAGTTATATTCTTGTATATAGGAGGCAGTATTATAGTAGTTATATTCTTGTATATAGGAGCAGTATTATAGTAGTTATATTCTTGTATATAGGGAGCAGTATTATAGTAGTTATATTCTTGTATATAGGGGCACTATTATAGTAGTTATATTCTTGTATATAGGGCAGTATTATAGAAGTTATATTGATGTGTTTATAGGAGCAGTATTATAGTAGTCATATTCTTGTATATAAGAGCAGTATTATAGTAGATATATTCTTGTATATAGGGGCAGTATTATAGTAGTTATATTCTTGTATATAGGGGCAGTATTATAGTAGTTATATTCTTGTATATAGGGGGAAGTATTATAGTAGTTATATTCTTGTATATAGGGGCAGTATTATAGTAGTTATATTCTTGTATATAGGGGCACTATTATAGTAGTTATATTCTTGTATATAGGGCAGTATTATAGAAGTTATATTGATGTGTATATAGGAGCAGTATTATAGTAGTCATATTCTTGTATATAAGAGCAGTATTATAGTAGATATATTCTTGTATATAGGGGCAGTATTATAGTAGTTATATTCTTGTATATAGGGGCAGTATTATAGTAGTTATATTCTTGTATATAGGGAGCAGAATCATAGTAGTTATATTCTTGTATATAGGGTCAGTATTATAGTAGTTATATTCTTGTATATAGGGGGCAGTATTATATAGTAGTTATATTCTTGTATATAGGGGCAGTATTATAGTAGTTATATTCTTGTATATAGGGGGCAGTATTATAGTAGTTATATTCTTGTATATAGGAGCAGTATTATAGTAGTTATATTCTTGTATATAGGAGCAGTATTATAGTAGTTATATTCTTGTATATAGGAGGCAGTATTATAGTAGTTATATTCTTGTATATAGGAGCAGTATTATAGTAGTTATATTCTTGTATATAGGAGGCAGTATTATAGTAGTTATATTCTTGTATATAGGAGCAGTATTATAGTAGTTATATTCTTGTACATAGGGGCAGTATTATAGTAGTTATATTCCTGTATATAGGGGGCAGTATTATAGTAGTTATATTCTTGTATATAGGGAGCAGTATTATAGTAGTTATATTCTTGTATATAGGGGGCAGTATTATAGTGGTTATATTCTTGTATATAGGAGGCAGTATTATAGTAGTTATATTCTTGTATATAGGGGGCAGTAGTATAGTATGTTATATTCTTGTATATAGGAGCAGTATTATAGTAGTTATATTCTTGTATATAGGAGCAGTATTATAGTAGTTATATTCTTGTATATAGGAGCAGTATTATAGTAGTTATATTCTTGTATATAGGGGGCAGTATTATAGTAGTTATATTCTTGTATATAGGGGCAGTATTATAGTAGTTCTATTCTTGTATATAGGGAGCAGTATTATAGTAGTTCTATTCTTGTATATAGGGGCAGAATTATAGTAGTTATATTCTTGTATATAGGGAGCAGTATTATAATAGTTATATTCTTGTATATAGGGGGCAGTATTATAGTAGTTATATTCTTCTATATAGGGGGCAGTATTATAGTAGTTATATTCTTGTATATAGGGGCAGTATTATAGTAGTTATATTCCTGTATATAGGGGCAGTATTATAGTAGTTATATTCTTGTATATAGGGGCAGTATTATAGTAGTTATATTCTTGTATATAGGGGCACTATTATAGTAGTTATATTCTTGTATATAGGGCAGTATTATAGAAGTTATATTGATGTGTATATAGGAGCAGTATTATAGTAGTCATATTCTTGTATATAAGAGCAGTATTATAGTAGATATATTCTTGTATATAGGGGCAGTATTATAGTAGTTATATTCTTGTATATAGGGGCAGTATTATAGTAGTTATATTCTTGTATATAGGGAGCAGAATTATAGTAGTTATATTCTTGTATATAGGGGGCAGTATTATAGTAGTTATATTCTTGTATATAGGAGCAGTATTATAGTAGTTATATTCTTGTATATAGGAGCAGTATTATAGTAGTTATATTCTTGTATATAGGAGCAGTATTATAGTAGTTTATATTCTTGTATATAGGGGGCAGTATTATAGTAGTTATATTCTTGTATATAGGGGCAGTATTATAGTAGTTCTATTCTTGTATATAGGGAGCAGTATTATAGTAGTTCTATTCTTGTATATAGGGGCAGTATTATAGTAGTTATATTCTTGTATATAGGGAGCAGTATTATAATAGTTATATTCTTGTATATAGGGGGCAGTATTATAGTAGTTATATTCTTCTATATAGGGGGCAGTATTATAGTAGTTATATTCTTGTATATAGGGGCAGTATTATAGTAGTTATATTCCTGTATTATAGGGGCAGTATTATAGTAGTTATATTCTTGTATATAGGAGCAGTATTATAGTAGTTATATTCTTGTATATAGGAGCAGTATTATGGTAGTTTTATTCTTGTATATAGGAGCAGTATTATAGTAGTTATATTCTTGTATATAGGGCAGTATTATAGTCGTTATATTCTTGTATATAGGGGCAGTATTATAGTAGTTATATTCTTGTATATAGGGAGCAGTATTATAGTAGTTATATTCTTGTATGTAGGAGGCAGTATTATAGTAGTTATATTCTTGTATATAGGGTCAGTATTGTAGTAGTTATATTCTTGTATATAGGGGCAGTATTATAGTAGATATATTCTTGTATATAGGGGCAGTATTATAGTAGATATATTCTTGTATATAGGGAGCAGTATTATAGTAGTTATATTCTTGTATATAGGGGGCAGTATTATAGTAGTTATATTCCTGTATATAAGAGGCAGTATTATAGTAGTTATATTCTTGTATATAGGGGCAGTATTATAGTAGTTATATTCTTGTATATAGGAGCAGTATTATAGTAGTTATATTCCTGTATATAGGAGACAGTACTATAGTAGTTATATTCTTGTATATAGGGAGCAGTATTATAGTAGTTATATTCTTGTATATAGGAGCAGTATTATAGTAGTTATATTCTTGTATATAGGGGGGCAGTCTTATAGTAGTTATATTCTTGTATATAGGAGCAGTATTATAGTAGTTATATTCTTGTATATAGGGGGCAGTCTTATAGTAGTTATAGTCTTGTATATAGGGAGCAGTATTATAGTAGTTATATTCTTGTATATAGGGGCAGTATTATAGTAGTTATATTCTTGTATATAGGGAGCAGTATTATAGTAGTTATATTCTTGTATATAGGAGCAGTATTATAGTAGTTATATTCTTGTATATAGGAGCAGTATTATAGTAGTTATATTCTTGTATATAGGGGGCAGTCTTATAGTAGTTATATTCCTGTATATAGGAGCAGTATTATAGTAGTTATATTCCTGTATATAGGAGCAGTATTATAGTAGTTATATTCCTGTATATAGGAGGCAGTCTTATAGTAGTTATATTCTTGTATATAGGAGCAGTATTATAGTAGTTATATTCTTGTATATAGGAGCAGTATTATAGTAGTTATATTCCTGTATATAGGGGAGGCAGTACTATAGTAGTTATATTCTTGTATATAGGAGCAGTATTATAGTAGTTATATTCTTGTATATAGGGGCAGTATTATAGTAGTTATATTCTTGTATATAGGGGGCAGTATTATAGTAGTTATATTCTTGTATATAGGAGCAGTATTATAGTAGTTATATTCTTGTATATAGAGGGCAGTATTATAGTAGTTATATTCTTGTATATAGGAGCAGTATTATAGTAGTTATATTCTTGTATATAGGAGCAGTATTATAGTAGTTATATTCTTGTATATAGGGGGCAGTATTATAGTAGTTATATTCTTGTATATAGGGGGCAGTATTATAGTAGTTATATTCTTGTATATAGGGAGCAGTATTATAATAGTTATATTCTTGTATATAGGAGCAGTATTATAGTAGTTATATTCTTGTATATAGGAGCAGTATTATAGTAGTTATATTCTTGTATATAGAGGGCAGTATTATAGTAGTTATATTCTTGTATATAGGAGCAGTATTATAGTATTTCTATTCTTGTATATAGGAGCAGTATTATAGTAGTTATATTCTTGTATATAGGAGCAGTATTATAGTAGTTATATTCTTGCATATAGGGGGCAGTATTATAGTAGTTCTATTCTTGTATATAGGAGCAGTATTATAGTAGTTATATTCTTGTATATAGGAGCAGTATTATAGTAGTTATATTCTTGTATATAGGGGGCAGTATTATAGTAGTTATATTCTTGTATATATAGGAGCAGTATTATAGTAGTTATATTCTTGTATATAGGGGCAGTATTATAGTAGTTATATTCTTGTATATAGGTGGCAGTATTATAGTAGTTATATTCTTGTATATAGGGGCAGTATTATAGTAGTTATATTCTTGTATATATGGGGCAGTATTATAGTAGTTATATTCTTGTATATAGGAGCAGTATTATAGTAGTTATATTCTTGTATATAGGGGCAGTATTATAGTAGTTATATTCTTGTATATATGGGGCAGTATTATAGTAGTTATATTCTTGTATATAGGAGCAGTATTATAGTAGTTATATTCTTGTATATAGGGGCAGTATTATAGTAGTTATATTCTTGTATATAGGAGCAGTATTATAGTAGTTATATTCCTGTATATAGGAGCAGTATTATAGTAGTTATATTCTTGTATATAGGTGTAGTATTATAGTAGTTATATTCTTGTATATAGGGAGCAGTATTATAGTAGTTATATCTTGTATATAGAGACAGTATTATAGTAGTTATATTCTTGTATATAGGGGGGCAGTATTATAGTAGTTATATTCTTGTATATAGGTGTAGTATTATAGTAGTTATATTCTTGTATATAGGAGCAGTATTATAGTAGTTATATTCTTGTATATAGGAGCAGTATTATAGTAGTTATATTCTTGTATATAGGAGCAGTATTATAGTAGTTATATTCTTGTATATAGGGAGCAGTATAATAGTAGTTATATTCTTGTATATAGGGAGCAGTATTATAGTAGTTATATTCTTGTATATAGAGACAGTATTATAGTAGTTATATTCTTGTATATAGGAGCAGTATTATAGTAGTTATATTCTTGTATATAGGTGTAGTATTATAGTAGTTATATTCTTGTATATAGGAGCAGTATTATAGTAGTTATATTCTTGTATATAGGAGCAGTATTATAGTAGTTATATTCTTGTATATAGGAGCAGTATTATAGTAGTTATATTCTTGTATATAGGGAGCAGTATAATAGTAGTTATATTCTTGTATATAGGAGCAGTATTATAGTAGTTATATTCTTGTATATAGGGGGCAGTCTTATAATAGTTATATTCTTGTATATAGGGGGCAGTATTGTAATCCTATTTAGTATTGTTTGCGTTCTGTGTAGCAGAGAGTTCTTTATACACGGGTTTATTTGCTCCTCTATAGTTTTCCGCTGGACGGGTCGTGGGTTACTGCTTTGTATAACATTTCATATAGTGGCCGCCCTCGTACGCCTCTCATCCTCCTCTGGGGCAGCGGGTGATTGCGTCACAAGACGTCTCCTCTTCATTCAGAACCGCGGTCTCCGGAGCTCGCAGGCGTCTGCCGCACGTTTGCTACTAATCTCTTCACATAATCTTCAGAACTGACAGAATTGCAGAAAGTTATTGTGAAATTTTAGTCTTTGAACAAAATGTTTCCATCTGTTTATAGAAAGTGGAATCTCTGCAGGGTGTGAACAGGTCTGACCGCGGCCGCGCTGCTGCGACACGGGAAATGTTTTACATCGGCCTTGTCCAAAGTCATCAGGAAAAGTTCATAAAACACGAGGCAGCGCAGGGATTCTGGATCTGACTCTGGGGGACCCTCCCCACATTGACTCATTGTTGTGTGCCGGGACCGGGGAGATTCTTCGTGATGTATTTCTGGGGAGTTTGGTGACGAGTATCCGGGCCCCATCATGGCGGTCAGCGCGGCGGTCACTCCCAGACATCACCGGAGACGAATAGTTTACAGAAGACGATGACTCCAGGATTATATTATGGCGGGGGGGGGGATTATAAATGATTATAGACAATGGACTACGGAGCAGGAAGAATAGAGGGGGGGGGAGGGGGAGGGGATATTTAAACCGATGAATCAAATCGTGTTTTTTTGCAAAAATTGCGCTAAAAAGCAGCAGCGTTTCAAAAATCACAAAATAACGGCAGGATGTGAAAAGCCCCTTATTAAGTCACGCCGCGGTTCCACATGTGACCTCGGAGGCCGCGCTGTGCGGCGCTTTCTTTGATTTCTTTGCGCCATTTATCTTATTACGAACTGCAGTGTTAATTATAATTCCTGGGGCGTCCGCAGCCCGATCATTGACACGGACGACACAGGCGTTTACTCTGAGCTACAAACGACTTTTGCGCGACATTCGATTTGTCGCCGTCTAGGATGACCAGAAGAGAATCGCCGGCTATGGGACGTTTCCATCAGAGGGTCGTTTTGGGGACGGTTTACTAACAGAAAATTTACCGGATGTGCGCCGAGAACCTGAACCCACGATCAGATATAGCCACGCCCCCAAACGGAAGACTGTCAACATGGAGAAAATGGCGGCCGTGTAAAGATAAGACACGTGCTGGCGCCATTCTTCTGTATTGTAGAGCGGTCTCTGAGCGGACGTTCAGCCCGCACACCCGACACGTTCAGCCCGCACACCCGACACGTTCAGCCCGCACACCCGACACGTTCAGCCCGCACACCCGACACGTTCAGCCCGCACACCCGACACGTTCAGCCCGCACACTTGACACGTTCAGCCCGCACACCCGACACGTTCAGCCCGCACACTTGACACGTTCAGCCCGCACACTTGACACGTTCAGCCCGCACACTTGACACGTTCAGCCCGCACACTTGACACGTTCAGCCCGCACACTCGACACGTTCAGCCCGCACACCCGACACCGCGCACATTCACTGTTGGGGAGGGGAGAGTTTTAGAAATAATGCGCTGAGATTAACGAAGTAAAAATATCTTAACAATGTTAAATAAGCGCAGGGGGAGGGGAGGGAGCCTGTGTCTAATTAACGCGCATCCTGCAAAGAGTAGAAAATTATCTGGATTTATTTCATTTGTGAGCCGAAGAACAGAAAAGAAAAAAGCTGCAAATTATCAGTATAAATCACAACGCCAGGATCCGTCACACCGCAGAAGAGGGGCCGGGGCTGTGACAACCTCTCAGTACCAGGGGGCGGAGCTGTGACAACCTCTCACACATGATATACCGGCTGGTTGTCAGTAGTAATAGATGAATAGCTGTTACTGTATATAAGATGTGTGGATCTCATGTCTGATCACATGTAATTATATTATATATCAGTGATGTCAGTAACAGGGGGCGGGGCTGTGACAACCTCTCACACATGATATACAGGCTGGTTGTCAGTAGTAATAGATGAATAGCTGTTACTGTATATAAGATGTGTGGATCTCATGTCTGATCACATGTAATTATATTATATATCAGTGATGTCAGTAACAGGGGGCGGGGCTGTGACAACCTCTCACACATGATATACAGGCTGGTTGTCAGTAGTAATAGATGAATAGCTGTTACTGTATATAAGATGTGTGGATCTCATGTCTGATCACATGTAATTATATTATATATCAGTGATGTCAGTAACAGGGGGCGGGGCTGTGACAACCTCTCACACATGATATACAGGCTGGTTGTCAGTAGTAATAGATGAATAGCTGTTACTGTATATAAGATGTGTGGATCTCATGTCTGATCACAGTGTAATTATATTATATATCAGTGATGTCAGTAACAGGGGGCGAGGCTGTGACAACCTCTCACACATGATATACAGGCTGGTTGTCAGTAGTAATAGATGAATAGCTGTTACTGTATATAAGATGTGTGGATCTCATGTCTGATCACATGTAATTATATTATATATCAGTGATGTCAGTAACAGGGGGCGGAGCTGTGACAACCTCTCACACATGATATACAGGCTGGTTGTCAGTAGTAATAGATGAATAGCTGTTACTGTATATAAGATGTGTGGATCTCATGTCTGATCACATGTAATTATATTATATATCAGTGATGTCAGTAACAGGGGGCGGGGCTGTGACAACCTCTCACACATGATATACAGGCTGGTTGTCAGTAGTAATAGATGAATAGCTGTTACTGTATATAAGATGTGTGGATCTCATGTCTGATCACATGTAATTATATTATATATCAGTGATGTCAGTAACAGGGGGCGGGGCTGTGACAACCTCTCACACATGATATACAGGCTGGTTGTCAGTAGTAATAGATGAATAGCTGTTACTGTATATAAGATGTGTGGATCTCATGTCTGATCACAGTGTAATTATATTATATATCAGTGATGTCAGTAACAGGGGGCGGAGCTGTGACAACCTCTCACACATGATATACAGGCTGGTTGTCAGTAGTAATAGATGAATAGCTGTTACTGTATATAAGATGTGTGGATCTCATGTCTGATCACATGTAATTATATTATATATCAGTGATGTCAGTAACAGGGGGCGGGGCTGTGACAACCTCTCACACATGATATACAGGCTGGTTGTCAGTAGTAATAGATGAATAGCTGTGACTGTATATAAGATGTGTGGGTCTCATGTCTGATCACAATGTAATTATATTATATATCAGTGATGTCAGTAACAGGGGGCGGGGCTGTGACAACCTCTCACACATGATATACAGGCTGGTTGTCAGTAGTAATAGATGAATAGCTGTTACTGAATATAAGATGTGTGGATCTCATGTCTGATCACATGTAATTATATTATATATCAGTGATGTCAGTAACAGGGGGCGGGGCTGTGACAACCTCTCACACATGGTATACATGCTGGTGTCAGTAGTAATAGATGAATAGCTGTTACTGTATATAAGATGTGTGGATCTCATGTCTGATCACAGTGTAATTATATTATATATCAGTGATGTCAGTAACAGGGGGCGGGGCTGTGACAACCTCTCACACATGATATACAGGCAGGTTGTCAGTAGTAATAGATGAATAGCTGTTACTGTATATAAGATGTGTGGATCTCATGTCTGATCACAGTGTAATTATATTATATATCAGTGATGTCAGTAACAGGGGGCGGGGCTGTGACAACCTCTCACACATGATATACATGCTGGTGTCAGTAGTAATAGATGAATAGCTGTTACTGTATATAAGATGTGTGGATCTCATGTCTGATCACAGTGTAATTATATTATATATCAGTGATGTCAGTAACAGGGGGCGGGGCTGTGACAACCTCTCACACATGATATACAGGCTGGTTGTCAGTAGTAATAGATGAATAGCTGTTACTGTATATAAGATGTGTGGATCTCATGTCTGATCACATGTAATAATATTATATATCAGTGATGTCAGTAACAGGGGGCGGGGCTGTGACAACCTCTCACACATGGTATACAGGCTGGTTGTCAGTAGTAATAGATGAATAGCTGTTACTGTATATAAGATGTGTGGATCTCATGTCTGATCACAATGTAATTATATTATATATCAGTGATGTCAGTAACAGGGGGCGGGGCTGTGACAACCTCTCACACATGATATACATGCTGGTGTCAGTAGTAATAGATGAATAGCTGTTACTGTATATAAGATGTGTGGATCTCATGTCTGATCACAGTGTAATTATATTATATATCAGTGATGTCAGTAACAGGGGGCGGAGCTGTGACAACCTCTCACACATGATACACAGGCTGGTTGTCAGTAGTAATAGATGAATAGCTGTTACTGTATATAAGATGTGTGGATCTCATGTCTGATCACAATGTAATTATATTATATATCAGTGATGTCAGTAACAGGGGGCGGGGCTGTGACAACCTCTCACACATGATATACAGGCTGGTGTCAGTAGTAATAGATGAATAGCTGTGACTGTATATAAGATGTGTGGATCTCATGTCTGATCACAATGTAATTATATTATATATCAGTGATGTCAGTAACAGGGGGCGGGGCTGTGACAACCTCTCACACATGATATACAGGCTGGTTGTCAGTAGTAATAGATGAATAGCTGTTACTGTATATAAGATGTGTGGATCTCATGTCTGATCACATGTAATTATATTATATATCAGTGATGTCAGTAACAGGGGGCGGGGCTGTGACAACCTCTCACACATGATATACAGGCTGGTTGTCAGTAGTAATAGATGAATAGCTGTGACTGTATATAAGATGTGAGGATCTCATGTCTGATCACAATGTAATTATATTATATATCAGTGATGTCAGTAACAGGGGGCGGAGCTGTGACAACCTCTCACACATGATATACAGGCTGGTTGTCAGTAGTAATAGATGAATAGCTGTCACTGTATATAAGATGTGGGGATCTCATGTCTGATCACAATGTAATTATATTATATATCAGTACTATATACACTGACCTCTATTATATACACTGACCTCCAATGTATACACTAGCCTCTAATGTATATACACTGACCTCTACTATATACACTGACCTCTAATATATATACACTGACCTCTAATGTATATACTGACCTCTACTACATTCACTGACCTCTATTGTATACACTGACCTCTAATGTATACACTGACCTCTAATGTATAAACTGACCTCTAATGTATACACAGACTTCTACCATATACACTGACCTCTACCATATACACTGACCTCTAATATATACACTGACCTCTACTATATACACTGACCTCTAATATATACACTGACGTTTATTATATACACTCACCTCTAATGTATACAATGACCTCTAATATATACACTGACCTCTATTGTATACACTGACCTCTATTATATACACGGACCTCTAATATATACACTGACCGGCACTATATAGACTGACATCTACTATATAGACTGACCTCTAATGTATTTACTGACCTCTAATGTATACTCTGACCTCCACTATATACACTGACCTCTATTATATACACTGACCTCTAATGTATACACTGACCTCTAATATATACACTGACCTCTAATGTATATACTGACCTCTACTATATACACTGACCTCTACTATATACACTGACCTCTACTATATACACTGACCTCTAATGTATACACTGACCTCTAATGTATACACTGACCTCTAATATATACACTGACCTCTAATATATACACTGACGTTTATTATATACACTCACCTCTAATGTATACAATGACCTCTAATATATACACTGACCTCTATTGTATACACTGACCTCTACTATATAGACTGACCTCTACTAGGTACACTGACCTCTAATGTTTATACTGACCTCTACTATATACACTGACCTCTACTATATACACTGACCTCTACTATATACACTGACCTCTAATGTATACACTGACCTCTAATGTATACACTGACCTCTAATATATACACTGACCTCTAATATATACACTGACGTTTATTATATACACTCACCTCTAATGTATACAATGACCTCTAATATATACACTGACCTCTATTGTATACACTGACCTCTACTATATAGACTGACCTCTACTAGGTACACTGACCTCTAATGTATTTACTGACCTCTAATGTATACTCTGACCTCCACTATATACACTGACCTCTATTATATACACTGACCTCTAATGTATACACTGACCTCTACTACATTCACTGACCTCTAATATATACACTGACCTCTATTGTATACACTGACCTCTAATGTATACACTGACCTCTAATGTATACACTGACCTCTAATGTATACACAGACTTCTACTATATACACAGACCTCTACCATATACACTGACCTCTAATATATACACTGACCTCTACTATATACACTGACGTTTATTATATACACTCACCTCTAATGTATACAATGACCTCTAATATATACACTGACCTCTAATATATACACTGACCGGCACTATATAGACTGACCTCTACTATATACACTGACCTCTACTAGGTACACTGACCTCTACTATATACAATGACCTCTACTATATACACTGACCTCTAATGTTTATACTGACCTCTAATGTATACACTGACCTCTAATATATACACTGACCTCTAATATATATACTGACCTCTACTACATTCACTGACCTCTAATATATACACTGACCTCTATTGTATACACTGACCTCTATTATATACACAGACCTCTATTATATACACTGACCTCTAATGTATTTACTGACCTCTACTATATACACTGACCTCTAATGTATATACTGACCTCTATTATATACACTGACCTTTAATATATACACTGACCTCTATTATATACACTGACCTCTATTATATACACTGACCTCTAATGTATATACTAACCTCTACTACATTCACTGACCTCTAATATATACACTGACCTCTACTATATAGACTGACTTCTACTATATACACTGACCTCTATTATATACACAGACCTCTACTAGGTACACTGACCTCTAATGTATTTACTGACCTCTAATGTATTTACTGACCTCTAATGTATACTCTGACCTCTACTATATACACTGACCTCTACTGTATACACTGACCTCTACTATATACACTGACCTCTACTATATACACTGACCTCTACTATATACACTGACCTCTACTATATACACTGACCTCTATTATATACACTGACCTCTATTATATACACTGACCGGCACTATATAGACTGACCTCTACTATATACACTGACCTCTACTATATACACTGACCTCTAATATATACACTGACCTCTAATATATATACTGACCTCTACTTTATACGCTGACCTATACTGTATACACTGACCTCTATTATATATACTGACCTATATATACTGACCTCTACTACATTCACTGACCTCTAATATATACACTGACCTCTATTATATACACTGACTTCTAATGTATACACTGACCTCTATTATATACACAGACCTCTACTATATACACTGACCTCTACTATATACACTGACCTCTACTATATACACTGACCTCTACTATATACACTGACCTCTATTATATACACTGACCTCTATTATATACACTGACCTCTATTGTATACTCTGACCTCTACTATATACAATGACCTCTACTATATACACTGACCTCTATTATATACACAGACCTCTACTACATTCACTGACCTCTAATATATACACTAACCTCTCTTATATACACTGACCTCTATTGTATACACTGACCTCTATTGTATACACTGACCTCTATTATATACACTGACCTCTATTGTATACACTGACCTCTATTATATACACTGACCTCTATTATATACACTGACCTCTATTGTATACTCTGACCTCTACTATATACAATGACCTCTACTATATACACTGACCTCTATTATATACACAGACCTCTACTACATTCACTGACCTCTAATATATACACTAACCTCTCTTATATACACTGACCTCTATTGTATACACTGACCTCTATTATATACACTGACCTCTATTATATACACGGACCTCTACTATGTACACTGACCTCTAATATATACACTGACCTCTAATGTATACACTGACCCTAATATATACACTGACCTCTATTATATACTCTGACCTCTAATATATACACAGACCTCTACTACATTCACTTACCTCTAATATATACACTGACCTCTATTATATACACTGACCTCTAATATATACACTGACCTCTATTATATACACTGACCTCTACTATATACACTGACCTCTATTATATACACTGACCTCTATTATATACACTGACCTATATTATATACACTGACCTCTATTATATACACTGACCTCCATTATATACACTGACCTCTATTATATACACTGACCTCTATTATATACACTTGCCTCTAATATATACACTGACCTCTACTGTATACTCTGACCTCTACTGTATACTCTGACCTCTACTGTATACTCTGACCTCTACTGTATACTCTGACCTCTACTATATACACTGACCTCTACTATATACACTGACCTCTACTATATACACTGACCTCTAATATATATACTGACCTCTACTATATACGCTGACCTATAATGTATACACTGACCTCTATTATATATACTGACCTATATATACTGACCTCTACTACATTCACTGACCTCTAATATATACACTGACCTCTATTATATACACTGACCTCTAATGTATACACTGACCTCTATTATATACACAGACCTCTACTATATACACTGACCTCTACTATATACACTGACCTCTACTATATACACTGACCTCTACTATATACACTGACCTCTAATATATACACTGACCTCTATTATATACACTGACCTCTATTATATACACTGACCTCTATTGTATACTCTGACCTCTACTATATACAATGACCTCTACTATATACACTGACCTCTATTATATACACAGACCTCTACTACATTCACTGACCTCTAATATATACACTAACCTCTCTTATATACACTGACCTCTATTGTATACACTGACCTCTATTATATACACTGACCTCTATTGTATACACTGACCTCTATTATATACACTGACCTCTATTGTATACACTGACCTCTATTATATACACTGACCTCTATTATATACACGGACCTCTACTATGTACACTGACCTCTAATATATACACTGACCTCTATTATATACTCTGACCTCTACTACATTCACTTACCTCTAATATATACACTGACCTCTATTATATACACTGACCTCTAATATATACACTGACCTCTATTATATACACTGACCTATATTATATACACTGACCTATATTATATACACTGACCTCTATTATATACACTGACCTCTATTATATACACTTGCCTCTAATATATACACTGACCTCTATTGTATACTCTGACCTCTACTATATACAATGACCTCTACTATATACACTGACCTCTATTATATACACAGACCTCTACTACATTCACTGACCTCTAATATATACACTAACCTCTCTTATATACACTGACCTCTATTGTATACACTGACCTCTATTATATACACTGACCTCTATTGTATACACTGACCTCTATTATATACACTGACCTCTATTGTATACACTGACCTCTATTATATACACTGACCTCTATTATATACACGGACCTCTACTATGTACACTGACCTCTAATATATACACTGACCTCTATTATATACTCTGACCTCTACTACATTCACTTACCTCTAATATATACACTGACCTCTATTATATACACTGACCTCTAATATATACACTGACCTCTATTATATACACTGACCTATATTATATACACTGACCTATATTATATACACTGACCTCTATTATATACACTGACCTCTATTATATACACTTGCCTCTAATATATACACTGACCTCTAATGTATACTCTGACCTATACTGTATACTCTAACCTCTACTATATACACTGACCTCTACTATTTACACTGACCTCTACTATATACCCTGACCTCTACTGTATACTCTGACCTCTACTGTATACTCTGACCTCTACTGTATACTCTGACCTCTACTGTATACTCTGACCTCTACTATATACTCTGACCTCTACTGTATACTCTGACCTCTACTGTATACACTGACCTCTACTGTATACACTGACCTCTACTATATACACTGACCTCTACTGTATACACTGACCTCTACTGTATACACTGACCTCTACTGTATACACTGACCTCTACTATATACACTGACCTCTACAATATACACTGACCTCTACTGTATACACTGACCTCTACTATATACACTGACCTCTACTATATACACTGACCTCTACTGTATACACTGACCTCTATTATATACACTGACCTCTATTATATACACTGACCGGCACTATATACACTGACCTCTACTATATACACTTACCTCTACTATATACACTGACCTCTACTATATACACTAAGGGTATGTGCACACACACTAATTACGTCCGTAATTTACGGACGTATTTCGGCCGCAAGTACCGGACCGAACATAGTGCAGGGAGCCGGGCTCCTAGCATCATAGTTATATACGATGCTAGGAGTCCCTGCCTCTCTGCAGGACAACTGTCCCGTACTGTAATCATGTTTTCAGTACGGGACAGTAGTTCCACGGAGAGGCAGGGGCTCCTAGCATCGTACATATGTATGATGCTAGGAGCCCGGCTCCCTGCACTGAGTTCGGTCCGGGACTTGCGGCCGAAATACGTCCGTCAATTACGGACGTAATTAGTGTGTGTGCACATACCCTAACCTCTACTATATACACTGACCTCTATTATATACACTGACCTCTAATATATACACTGACCTCTATTATATATACTGACCTCTACTTCATTCACTGACCTCTATTATATACTCTGACCTCTACTATATACACTGACCTCTATTATATACACTGACCTCTAATATATACACTGACCTCTAATATATACACTGACCTCTATTATATATACTGACCTCTGATATATACACTGACCTCTATTATATACACTGACCTCTATTATATATACTGACCTCTATTATATTCACTTACCTCTATTATATACACTGACCTCTATTATATACACTGACCTCTATTATATACACTGACCTCTATTATACTCACTTACCTCTATTATATACACTGACCTCTATTATATACACTGACCTCTACTATATACACTGACCTCTATTATATACACTGACCTCTATTATACTCACTTACCTCTATTATATACACTGACCTCTATTATATACACTGACCTCTATTATATACACTGACCTCTATTATATACACTGACCTCTAATATATACACTGACCTCTATTATATACACTGACCTCTATTATATACACTGACCTCTATTATACTCACTTACCTCTATTATATACACTGACCTCTATTATATACACTGACCTCTATTATATACACTGACCTCTATTATATACACTGACCTCTATTATATACACTGACCTCTATTATATACACTGACCTCTACTATATACACTGACCTCTATTATATTCACTTACCTCTATTATATACACTGACCTCTACTATATACACTGACCTCTATTATATACACTGACCTCTATTATATACACTGACCTCTAATATATACACTTGCCTCTAATGTATACTCTGACCTATACTGTATACTCTAACCTCTACTATATACACTGACCTCTACTATATACACTGACCTCTACTATATACACTGACCTCTACTGTATACTCTGACCTCTACTGTATACTCTGACCTCTACTGTATACTCTGACCTCTACTGTATACACTGACCTCTACTATATATTCTGACCTCTACTGTATACTCTGACCTCTACTGTATACTCTGACCTCTACTATGTACACTGACCTCTACTAGGTACACTGACCTCTACTATATACACTGACCTCTACTGTATACTCTGACCTCTACTGTATACTCTGACCTCTACTGTATACTCTGACCTCTACTGTATACACTGACCTCTACTATATATTCTGACCTCTACTGTATACTCTGACCTCTACTGTATACTCTGACCTCTACTATGTACACTGACCTCTACTAGGTACACTGACCTCTAATATATACACTGACCTCTAATATATACACTGACCTCTATTATATACACAGACCTCTATTGTATACACTGACCTCTATTATATACACTGACCTCTAATGTATACACTGACCTCTAATATATACACTGACCTCTATTATATACTCTGACCTCTACTACATTCACTTACCTCTAATATATACACTGACCTCTAATATATACACTGACCTCTAATATATACACTGACCTCTAATATATACACTGACCTATATTATATACACTGACCTCTATTATATACACTGACCTCTATTATATACACTGACCTCTAATATATACACTGACCTCTAATATATACACTGACCTATATTATATACACTGACCTCTATTATATACACTTGCCTCTAATATATACACTGACCTCTAATGTATACTCTGACCTATACTGTATACTCTAACCTCTACTATATACACTGACCTCTACTATTTACACTGACCTCTACTGTATACTCTGACCTCTACTGTATACTCTGACCTCTACTGTATACTCTGACCTCTACTGTATACACTGACCTCTACTATATACACTGACCTCTACTATATACTCTGACCTCTACTGTATACTCTGACCTCTACTGTATACACTGACCTCTACTGTATACACTGACCTCTACTATATACACTGACCTCTACTGTATACACTGACCTCTACTATATACACTGACCTCTACTATATACACTGACCTCTAATATATACACTGACCTCTAATATATACACTGACCTCTACTATATACACTGACCTCTAATATATACACTGACCTCTAATATATACACTGACCTCTAATATATACACTGACCTCTAATATATACACTGACCTCTAATATATACACTGACCTCTACTATATACACTGACCTCTACTGTATACTCTGACCTCTACTGTATACACTGACCTCTACTATATACCCTGACCTCTACTGTATACACTGACCTCTACTGTATACACTGACCTCTACTGTATACACTGACCTCTACTGTATACTCTGACCTCTACTGTATACTCTGACCTCTACTGTATACTCTGACCTCTACTATATACACTGACCTCTATTATATACACTGACCTCTACTGTATACACTGACCTCTACTGTATACACTGACCTCTAATGTATATACTGACCTCTACTATATACACTGACCTCTACTATATACACTGACCTCTACTATATACACTGACCTCTATTATATACACTGACCTCTATTATATACACTGACCTCTAATATATACACTGACCTCTATTATATATACTGACCTCTACTTCATTCACTGACCTCTACTATATACACTGACCTCTACTATATACACTGACCTCTACTATATACACTGACCTCTATTATATACACTGACCTCTACTGTATACACTGACCTCTATTATATACTCTGACCTCTAATGTATACTCTGACCTCTAATGTATACTCTGACTTCTACTATATATATATATACACACACCCGCTTATTAATAGACACAGAGAGATGTTCACTTTTAAAGGGCCCCTCAGCAGAAAATAATGAGCGCCCGTCTCTGATTGCAAAACCGTCTCTTGCCCCCAGCGCTGCATCCAGCGGAGACCGACAGCCGCCCCCCCCCCCCCCAGTAACTGTCCGGCCCAGACCCTCCTCCAGACACATGTATTGTTCATCTGTGTCTGGGAAAGCTGGGTGACAGACAATATGGCCGCCATAAACGGCTCCCACAGCTTTCCTAGGCCCCTGAATGCTGAATCTACCAAGTTATGAGGGAAATATTTGTTTCTTCTGTGTATAATTTGCCATTAAGGATCCTGGGAAAGCTGGGTGACAACTCCTGCCTGGCTTCATAACTCAGCAGATTACAGAGCCCAGAAAAGCTGAGTGACCGCAGCGACATCCCCCGCTCCCGTACAGCTGCGGAACCAAGCCATTCAAGACCCTGGGAAAGCTGGGTGAGGACCCTGTAATGGTGGATCTACTGGCGGTCGCCCAGCTTTTATAGGTACACGAGGTCTGATATTGGGGACTTTTTCATTTTCGGGGGACTCACACTTTAAGCAGGGGAGTGGGCGATATCACAAAGTGGGAAGAGATTTTATTTGGCGCTATGGAGGATTGAGGGTGTGACGTCCATCGCCCCCCGCGCCCCCCACCCAGGAGTGAGGGGAGTCCTGCAGGAGCCGCAGTCTGCTCAAACGCGTCTTCTTTATATCTGTTCCTGGGAAAGCTGGGTGACAACCGATCTGACGTCATAGCCGCCTCCTTAGGAGTGGTCGCCACGTCTTCGTTATTTAGTGGAACGGCAGCGGGGGACGAAACTTTGTATCTTTAGGTAAATTTCAATTCTGGAGTCTGGGAAAGCTGGGTGATAACTCCTGTGGGGGCTTTAATAAAAGGAAACACCGACTTGTGGTATATAGAGCGGCCGGTTATCTACAAGGGGCGCCAGTCATCCGTAATCTGCCCAGGGCGAGAACTCACCGCCCTTGTCAGGGAAAACGCAATGAGCAAAACCTAATTAACCCAGACGACACATAATCAATAATAAATCCGGAATTAATCAGTGTCAGAGAGGCCGGAAACCATCAGCAAGCAGGCGATGACTCCAGACAGACGCACGACAGATACCACATGAAGCTCCGGGGGTCTATAAGGGGCCCCTCAACTGCCGGGTGCGGGGTATAACACTGTTGTCTGGTGTGGCCCGGGTGTCCGCCACGTCCGCGCCCTCTCTAGCTGCGACAGATGGCGACACGGCCCGTTATGTAGAATAAACGTCTCTCGTGTATGTGATGTATATAACCTCCCCGGCACACTGGTCGCGTGGGATACGGGGTCACCCTGCGCATCTTTCCACCATCGCGCACGCGTCTCCCCCGTCGATTAAACTTCAGGCGTCTCAGCAGCTTTTTGTTTTCTTTTATTTTTGTTGTGTGGATAAAAGAGAGGAGTAAAGTGACATGATGGCGGGCGCGTCTCTACTGTGTCCTCGCTGTCACTGAGAAGCGTTACCTGCCGTGTCCGACAATTCTCCCAAGAAATGAAAAACAACTAAAAATAATGAGTAAGGAAAGTGCCGAACAAGAATAACGACCACTAAGGAGTGCGACGCCAGGGTCTCCATACAACATGTACCCACAAGCCTGGTGCTGTATACCCATCACATATAGAAAATATACTGATACCAGCTGTATACCCATCACATATAGAAAATATACTGATACCAGCTGTATACCCATCACATATAGAAAATATACTGATACCAGCTGTATACCCATCACATATAGAAAATATACTGATACCAGCTGTATACCCATCACATATAGAAAATATACTGATACCAGCTGTATACCCATCACATATAGAAAATATACTGATACCAGCTGTAAACCCATCACATATAGAAAATATACTGATAACAGCTGTATACCCATCACATATAGAAAATATACTGATTCCAGCTGTATACCCATCACATATAGCAAATATACAGATACCAGCTGTATACCCATCACATATAGAAAATATAATGATACCAGCTATATACCCATCACATATAGCAAATATTCTGATACCAGCTGTATACCCATCACATATAGAAAATATACTGATACCAGCTGTATACCCATCACATATAGAAAATATACTGATACCATCACATATAGAAAATATACAGATACCAGCTGTATACCCATCACATATAGCAAATATACTGATACCAGCTGTATACACATCACATATAGAAAATATACTGATACCAGCTGTATACCCATCACATATAGAAAATACACTGATACCAGTTGTATACCCATGACATATAAAATATACAGATACCAGCTGTATACCCATCACATATAGAAAATATACTGATACCAGCTGTATACCCATCACATATAGAAAATATACTGATACCAGCTGTATACCTATCTCATATAGAGAATATATTGATACCAGCTGTATACCCATCACCTATAGCAAATATACTGATACCAGCTGTATAACCATCACATATAGCAAATATACTGATACCAGCTGTATACCCATCACATATAGAAAATATACTGATACCAGCTGTATACACATCACATATAGAAAATATACTGATACCAGCTGTAAACCCATCACATATAGAAAATATACTGATACCAGCTGTATACCCATCACATATAGCAAATATACTGATACCAGCTGTATACCCATCACATATAGAAAATATACTGATACCAGCTGTATACCCATCACATATAGAAAATATACTGATACCAGCTGTAAACCCATCACATATTGAAAATATACTGATACCAGCTGTGTTCCCATCACATATAGAAAATATACTGATACCAGCTGTATACCCATCACCTATAGCAAATCTACTGATACCAGCTGTATAACCATCACCTATCGCAAATATACTGATACCAGCAGTATACCCAGCACATATAGAAAATATACTGATACCAGCTGTATACCCATCACAAATAGCAAATATACTGATACCAACTGTATACACATCACATATAGAAAATATACAGATACCAGCTGTATACCCATCAAATATAGAAAATATACTGATACCAGCTGTAAACCCATCACATATAGAAAATATACTGATACCAGCTGTATACCCATCACATATAGCAAATATACAGATACCAGCTGTATACCCATCACATATAGAAAATATACTGATACCAGCTGTATACCCATCACATATAGAAAATATACGGATACCATCACATATAGAAAATATACAGATACCAGCTGTATACCCATCACATATAGCAAATATACTGATACCATCTGTATACACATCACATATAGAAAATATACTGATACCAGCTGTATACCCATCACATATAGAAAATATACTGATACCAGCTGTATACCCATCACATATAGCAAATATACAGATACCAGCTGTATACCCATCACCTATAGAAAATCTACTGATACAGCTGTATAACCATCACCTATAGCAAATCTACTGATACCAGCTGTATAACCATCACCTATAGCAAATATACTGATACCAGCTGTATACCCAGCACATATAGAAAATATACTGATACCAGCTGTAAACCCATCACATATAGAAAATATACTGATACCAGCTGTATACCCATCACATATAGAAAATATACCGATACCAGCTGTATACCCATCACATATAGAAAATATACTGATACCAGCTGTAAACCCATCACATATAGAAAATATACTGATACCAGCTGCAAACCCATCACATAGAGAAAATATACAGATACCAGCTGTATACCCATCACATATAGAAAATATACTGATACCAGCTGTATACCCATCACATATAGCAAATATACAGATACCAGCTGTATAACCATCACATATAGAAAATATACTGATACCAGCTGTATACCCATCACATATAGAAAATATACGGATACCAGCTGTATACCCATCACATATAGAACTTATACTGATACCAGCTGTATACACATCACATATAGAAAATATACTGATACCAGCTGTATACCCATCACATATAGCAAATATACTGATACCAGCTGTATACCCATCACATATAGAAAATATACGGATACCAGCTGTATACCCATCACATATAGAAAATATACTGATACCAGCTGTATACCCATCACATATAGAAAATATACAGATACCAGCTGTATACCCATCACATATAGCAAATATACTGATAACAGCTGTATACACATCACATATAGAAAATATACTGATACCAGCTGTATACCCATCACATATAGGAAATATACTGATACAAGCTGTATACCCATCACATATAGGAAATATACTGATACAAGCTGTATACCCATCACATATAGAAAATATACTGATACCAGCTGTATACCCATCACATATAGAAAATATACTGATACCAGCTGTATACCCATCACCTATAGCAAATATACTGATAACAGCTGTATACCCATCACCTATAGCAAACATAATGATACCAGCTGTATACCCAGCACATATAGAAAATATACTGATACCAGCTGTATACCCATCACATATAGAAAATATACTGATACCAGCTGCAAACCCATCACATATAGAAAATATACTGATACCAGCTGTATACCCATCACATATAGAACATATACTGATACTAGCTGTATACCCATCACATATAGAAAATATACGGATACCAGCTGTATTCCCATCACATATAGAAAATATACAGATACCAGCTGTATACCCATCACATATAGAAAATATACTGATACCAGCTGTAAACCCATCACATATAGAAAATATACTGATACCAGCTGTATACCCATCACATATAGAAAATATACTGATTCCAGCTGTATACCCATCACATATAGAAAATATACTGATACCAGCTGTATACCCATCACATATAGCAAATATACTGATACCAGCTGTATACCCATCACATATAGAAAATATACTGATACCAGCTTAATACCCATCACATATAGAAAATATACTGATACCAGCTGTATACCCATCACATATAGAAAATATACTGATACCAGCTGTATACCCATCACATATAGAAAATATACTGATACCAGCTGTATACCCATCACATATAGAAAATATACTGATACCAGCTGTATACCCATCACATATAAAAAATATACTGATACCAGCTGTATACCCATCACATATAGAAAATATACAGATACCAGCTGTATACCCATAACATATAGAAAATATACTGATACCAGCTGTATACCCATCACATATAGAAAATATACTGATACCAGCTTAATACCCATCACATATAGAAAATATACTGATACCAGCTGTATACCCATCACATATAGAAAATATACTGATACCAGCTGTATACCCATCACATATAGAAAATATACTGATACCAGCTGTATACCCATCACATATAGAAAATATACTGATACCAGCTGTATACCCATCACATATAGAAAATATACTGATACCAGCTGTATACCCATCACATATAGAAAATATACTGATACCAGCTGTATACAAATCACATATAGAAAATATACTGATACCAGCTGTATACCCATCACATATAGAAAATATACTGATACCAGCTGTATACCCATCACATATAGAAAATATACTGATACCAGCTGTAAACACATCACATATAGAAAATATACTGGTACCAGCTGTATACCCATCACATATAGAAAATATACCGATACCAGCTGTATACCCATCACATATAGAAAACATACTGATACCAGCTGTAAACCCATCACATATAGAAAATATACTGATACCAGCTGTATACCCATCACATATAGCAAATATACAGATACCAGCTGTATACCCATCACATATAGAAAATATACTGATACCAGCTGTATACCCATCACATATAGAAAATATACCGATACCAGCTGTATACCCATCACATATAGAAAATATACTGATACCAGCTGTATACCCATCACATATAGCAAATATACAGATACCAGCTGTATACCCATCACATATAGAAAATATACTGATACCAGCTGTATACCCATCACATATAGAAAATATACTGATACCAGCTGTATACCCATCACATATAGAAAATATACAGATACCAGCTGTATACCCATCACATATAGAAAATATACTGATACCAGCTGTATACCCATCACATATAGAAAATATACTGATACCAGCTGTATACCCATCACATATAGAAAATATACTGATACCAGCTGTATAACCATCACATATAGCAAATATACAGATACCAGCTGTATAACCATCACATATAGAAAATATACTGATACCAGCTGTATACCCATCACATATAGAAAATATACTGATACCAGCTGTAAACCCATCACATATAGAAAATATACTGATACCAGCTGTATACCCATCACATATAGCAAATATACAGATACCAGCTGTATACCCATCACATATAGAAAATATGCTGATACCAGCTGTATACCCATCACATATAGAAAATATACCGATACCAGCTGTATACCCATCACATATATAAAATATACTGATACCAGCTGTATACCCATCACATATAGAAAATATACTGATACCAGCTGTATACCCATCACATATATAAAATATACTGATACCAGCTGTATACCCATCACATATAAAAAATATACTGATACCAGCTGTATACCCATCACATATAGAAAATATACAGATACCAGCTGTATACCCATAACATATAGAAAATATACTGATACCAGCTGTATACCCATCACATATAGAAAATATACTGATACCAGCTGTAAACCCATTACATATAGAAAATATACTGATACCAGCTATATACCCATCACATATAGCAAATATTCTTATACAAGCTGTATACCCATCACATATAGCAAATATACAGATACCAGCTGTATACCCATCACATATAGAAAATATACTGATACCAGCTGTATACCCATCACATATAGAAAATATACAGATACCAGCTGTATAACCATCACATATAGAAAATATACTGATACCAGCTGTATACCCATCACATATAGAAAATATACAGATACCAGCTGTATACCCATCACATATAGAAAATATACTGATACCATCTGTATACCCATCACATATAGAAAATATACAGATACCAGCTGTATACCCATCACATATAGCAAATATACTGATACCAGCTATATACCCATCACATATAGCAAATATTCTTATACAAGCTGTATACCCATCACATATAGAAAATATACAGATACCAGCTATATACCCATCACATATAGCAAATATTCTTATACAAGCTGTATACCCATCACATATAGCAAATATACAGATACCAGCTGTATACCCATCACATATAGAAAATATACTGATACCAGCTGTATACCCATCACATATAGAAAATATACTGATACCAGCTGTATACCCATCACATATAGAAAATATACTGATACCAGCTGTATACCTATCGCATATAGAAAATATATTGATACCAGCTGTAAACACATCGCATATAGAAAATATACTGATACCAGCTGTATTCCCATCGCATATAGAAAATATACTGATACCAGCTGTATACCCATCACATATAGAAAATATACTTATACCAGCTGTAAACCCATCACATATATAGAAAATATACTGATACCAGCTGTATACCCATCACATATAGAAAATATACAGATACCAGCTGTATACGCATCACATATAGCAAATATACTGATACCAGCTGTATACACATCACATATAGAAAATATACTGATACCAGCTGTATACCCATCACATATAGAAAATATACTGATAAGAGCTGTATACCCATCACATATAGCAAATATACTGATACCAGCTGTATACACATCACATATAGAAAATATACAGATACCAGCTGTATACCATCACATATAGAAAATATACTGATACCAGCTGTATACCTATCTCATATAGAGAATATATTGATACCAGCTGTATACCCATCACATATAGCAAATATACTGATACCAGCTGTATAACCATCACATATAGAAAATATACTGATACAAGCTGTATACCCATCACATATAGAAAATATACTGATACCAGCTGTAAACCCATTACATATAGAAAATATACTGATACCAGCAGTATAACCATCACATATAGCAAATATACTGATACCAGCTGTATACCCATCACATATAGAAAATATACTGATACCAGCTGTATACCCATCAAATATAGAAAATATACTGATACCAGCTGTAAACCCATCACATATAGAAAATATACTGATACCAGCTGTATTCCCATCACATATAGAAAATATACTGATACCAGCTGTATACCCATCACATATAGAAAATATACAGATACCAGCTGTATACGCATCACATATAGCAAATATACTGATACCAGCTGTATACACATCACATATAGAAAATATACTGATACCAGCTGTATACCCATCACATATAGAAAATATACTGATAAGAGCTGTATACCCATCACATATAGCAAATATACTGATACCAGCTGTATACACATCACATATAGAAAATATACAGATACCAGCTGTATACCCATCACATATAAAAAATATACTGATACCAGCTGTATACCTATCTCATATAGAGAATATATTGATACCAGCTGTATACCCATCACATATAGCAAATATACTGATACCAGCTGTATAACCATCACATATAGAAAATATACTGATACAAGCTGTATACCCATCACATATAGAAAATATACTGATACCAGCTGTAAACCCATTACATATAGAAAATATACTGATACCAGCAGTATAACCATCACATATAGCAAATATACAGATACCAGCTGTATAACCATCACATATAGAAAATATACTGATACCAGCTGTATACCCATCACATATAGAAAATATACTGATACCAGCGGTATACCCATCACATATAGAAAATATATTGATACCAGCTGTATACCCATCACACATAGAAAATATACTGATACCAGCTGTATACCCATCACATATAGAAAATATACTGATACCAGCTGTAAACCCATCACATATAGAAAATATACTGATACCAGCTGTATTCCCATCCCATATAGAAAATATACTGATACCAGCTGTATACACATCACATATAGAAAATATACAGATACCAGCTGTATACCATTAACATATAGAAAATATACTGATACCAGCTGTATACCCATCACATATAGAAAATATATACAGATACCAGCTGTATACCCATCACATATAGAAAATATACAGATACCAGCTGTATACCCATCACATATAGAAAATATACAGATACCAGCTGTATACCCATCACATATAGAAAATATACTGATACCAGCTGTATTCACATCACATATAGAAAATATACTGATACTAGCTGTATACACATCACATATAGAAAATATACTGATACCAGCTGTATACCCATCACATATAGAAAATATACAGATACCAGCTGTATACCCATCACATATAGAAAATATACAGATACCAGCTGTATACCCATCACATATAGAAAATATACTGATACCAGCTGTATACCCATCACATATAGCAAATATACAGATACCAGCTGTATAACCATCACATATAGAAAATATACTGATACCAGCTGTATACCCATCACATATAGAAAATATACTGATACCAGCTGTATACCCATCACATATAGAAAATATACTGATACCATCTGTATACCCATCACATATAGAAAATATACAGATACCAGCTGTATACCCATCACATATAGCAAATATACTGATACCAGCTATATACCCATCACATATAGCAAATATTCTTATACAAGCTGTATACCCATCACATATAGAAAATATACTGATACCAGCTATATACCCATCACATATAGCAAATATTCTTATACAAGCTGTATACCCATCACATATAGCAAATATACAGATACCAGCTGTATACCCATCACATATAGAAAATATACTGATACCAGCTGTATACCCATCACATATAGAAAATATACTGATACCAGCTGTATACCCATCACATATAGAAAATATACTGATACCAGCTGTATACCCATCGCATATAGAAAATATACTGATACCAGCTGTATTCCCATCGCATATAGAAAATATACTGATACCAGCTGTATACCCATCACATATAGAAAATATACTTATACCAGCTGTAAACCCATCACATATATAGAAAATATACTGATACCAGCTGTATACCCATCACATATAGAAAATATACAGATACCAGCTGTATACGCATCACATATAGCAAATATACTGATACCAGCTGTATAACCATCACATATAGAAAATATACTGATACAAGCTGTATACCCATCACATATAGAAAATATACTGATACCAGCTGTAAACCCATTACATATAGAAAATATACTGATACCAGCAGTATAACCATCACATATAGCAAATATACTGATACCAGCTGTATACCCATCACATATAGAAAATATACTGATACCAGCTGTATACCCATCAAATATAGAAAATATACTGATACCAGCTGTAAACCCATCACATATAGAAAATATACTGATACCAGCTGTATTCCCATCACATATAGAAAATATACTGATACCAGCTGTATACCCATCACATATAGAAAATATACAGATACCAGCTGTATACGCATCACATATAGCAAATATACTGATACCAGCTGTATACACATCACATATAGAAAATATACTGATACCAGCTGTATACCCATCACATATAGAAAATATACTGATAAGAGCTGTATACCCATCACATATAGCAAATATACTGATACCAGCTGTATACACATCACATATAGAAAATATACTGATACAAGCTGTATACCCATCACATATAGAAAATATACAGATACCAGCTGTATACCCATCACATATAGCAAATATACTGATACCAGCTATATACCCATCACATATAGCAAATATTCTTATACAAGCTGTATACCCATCACATATAGAAAATATACTGATACCAGCTATATACCCATCACATAGTTACATAGTTACATAGTTACATAGTTAGTACGGCTGAAAAAAGACACATGTCCATCAAGTTCAACCAAGGGAAGGGAAAAGGGAAGGAAAAAATTTCTACACATAGGAGCTAATATTTTTTTGTTCTAGGAAATTATCTAACCCTTTTTTAAAGCCATCTACTGTCCCTGCTGTGACCAGCTCCTGCGGTAGGCTATTCCATAAATTCACAGTTCTCACTGTAAAGAAGCCTTGTCGCCTCTGCAGCTTGAACCTTTTTTTCTCCAGACGGAGGGAGTGCCCCCTTGTTTTTTGAGGGGGTTTTACAAGGAACAGGATTTCACCATATTTTTTGTATGTGCCATTAATATATTTATATAAGTTAATCATGTCCCCCCTTAGTCTTCTTTTTTCAAGGCTAAATAGGTTTAATTCTTTCAATCTTTCCTCATAACTTAAATTCTCCATGCCCCTTATTAGCTTCGTTGCTCTTCTTTGTATTTTTTCCAACTCCAGGGCATCCTTTCTATGAACTGGAGCCCAGAACTGAACTGCATATTCTAGATGAGGCCTCACTAATGCTTTGTAAAGTGGCATTATTACATCCCTGTCCCGCGAGTCCATGCCTCTTTTAATACACGACAATATCCTGCTGGCCTTTGAAGCAGCTGATTGACACTGCATGCTGTTATTGAGTTTATGATTTACAAGTACACCCAGATCCTTCTCAACAAGTGAATCCGCCAGTGTAGCGCCCCCTAGGACATATGATGCATGCAGGTTGTTGGTACCAAGATGCATAACTTTACATTTATCTACATTAAACTTCATTTGCCAAGTGGACGCCCAAACACTTAGTTTGTTTAAATCTGCCTGTAATTCATGAACATCTTCCATAGTCTGAACTATATTACATAGCTTGGTGTCATCTGCAAAAATAGAAATAGTGCTATTAATCCCTTCCTCTATATCATTAATAAATAAGTTGAATAATAGTGGTCCCAGCACTGAACCCTGGGGTACACCACTTATAACCGGGGACCATTCAGAGAAGGAATCATTGACCACAACCCTCTGGATACGGTCCTTGAGCCAATTCTCAATCCAATTACAAACTATATTTTCTAAACCTATAGTCCTTAATTTACCCATTAGGCGTCTATGGGGGACAGTGTCAAATGCCTTTGCAAAGTCTAAAAACACTAAATCCACAGCGGCCCCTCTGTCTAGACTTCTGCTCACCTCTTCATAAAAACAGATTAGGTTAGTTTGACAACTTCTGTCCTTAGTAAAACCGTGCTGGCTGTCACTTATAATGCTATTTATTGTCACATAATCCTGTATATAGTCCCTCAATAGCCCCTCAAACATTTTCCCCACGATGGATGTTAAGCTTACTGGTCTATAATAGCAAATATTCTTATACAAGCTGTATACCCATCACATATAGCAAATATACAGATACCAGCTGTATACCCATCACATATAGAAAATATACTGATACCAGCTGTATACCCATCACATATAGAAAATATACTGATACCAGCTGTATACCCATCACATATAGAAAATATACTGATACCAGCTGTATACCCATCACATATAGAAAATATACTGATACCAGCTGTATACCCATCACATATAGAAAATATACTGATACCAGCTGTATACCTATCGCATATAGAAAATATACTGATACCAGCTGTAAACCCATCGCATATAGAAAATATACTGATACCAGCTGTATTCCCATCGCATATAGAAAATATACTGATACCAGCTGTATACCCATCACATATAGAAAATATACTTATACCAGCTGTAAACCCATCACATATAGAAAATATACTGATAAGAGCTGTATACCCATCACATATAGCAAATATACTGATACCAGCTGTATACACATCACATATAGAAAATATACAGATACCAGCTGTATACCATCACATATAGAAAATATACTGATACCAGCTGTATACACATCACATATAGAAAATATACAGATACCAGCTGTATACCATCACATATAGAAAATATACCGATACCAGCTGTATACCCATCACATATAGAAAATATACTGATACCAGCTGTATACCCATCACATATAGCAAATATACAGATACCAGCTGTATACCCATCACATATAGAAAATATACTGATACCAGCTGTATACCCATCACATATAGAAAATATACTGATACCAGCTGTATACCCATCACATATAGAAAATATACAGATACCAGCTGTATACCCATCACATATAGAAAATATACTGATACCAGCTGTATACCCATCACATATAGAAAATATACTGATACCAGCTGTAAACCCATCACATATAGAAAATATACTGATACCAGCTGTATAACCATCACATATAGCAAATATACAGATACCAGCTGTATACCATTAACATATAGAAAATATACTGATACCAGCTGTATACCCATCACATATATAAAATATACAGATACCAGCTGTATACCCATCACATATAGAAAATATACTGATACCAGCTGTATACACATCACATATAGAAAATATACTGATACCAGCTGTATACCCATCACATATAGCAAATATACTGATACCAGCTGTATACACATCACATATAGCAAATATACTGATACCAGCTGTATACACATCACATATAGAAAATATACTGATACCAGCTGTATACCCATCACATATAGAAAATATACTGATACCAGCTGTATACCTATCTCATATAGAGAATATATTGATACCAGCTGTATACCCATCACATATAGCAAATATACTGATACCAGCTGTATAACCATCACATATAGAAAATATACTGATACCAGCTGTAAACCCATTACATATAGAAACTATACTGATACCAGCAGTATAACCATCACATATAGCAAATATACAGATACCAGCTGTATAACCATCACATATAGAAAATATACTGATACCAGCTGTATACCCATCACATATAGAAAATATACTGATACCAGCGGTATACCCATCACATATAGAAAATATATTGATACCAGCTGTATACCCATCACATATAGAAAATATACTGATACCAGCTGTATACCCATCACATATAGAAAATATACTGATACCAGCTGTAAACCCATCACATATAGAAAATATACTGATACCAGCTGTTTTCCCATCACATATAGAAAATATACTGATACCAGCTGTATACCCATTTCATATAGAAAATATACTGATACCAGCTGTATACACATCACATATAGAAAATATACAGATACCAGCTGTATACCCATCACATATAGAAAATATACTGATACCAGCTGTATACACATCACATATAGAAAATATACTGATACCAGCTGTATACCCATCACATATAGAAAATATACTGATAAGAGCTGTATACCCATCACATATAGCAAATATACTGATACCAGCTGTATACACATCACATATAGAAAATATACTGATACCAGCTGTATACCCATCACATATAGAAAATATACTGATACCAGCTGTATACCCATCACATATAGAAAATATACTGATACCAGCTGTATACCCATCACATATAGAAAATATACTGATACCAGCTGTATACCCATCACATATAGAGAATATACTGATACCAGCTGTATTCCCATCACATATAGAAAATATACTGATACCAGCTGTATACACATCACATATAGAAAATATACTGATACCAGCTGTATACCCATCACATATAGAAAATATACTGATACCAGCTGTATACCCATCACATATAGCAAATATACTGATACCAGCTGTATACACATCACATATAGAAAATATACTGATACCAGCTGTATACCCATCACATATAGCAAATATACTGATACCAGCTGTATACACATCACATATAGAAAATATACAGATACCAGCTGTATACCCATCACATATAGCAAATATACTGATACCAGCTATATACCCATCACATATAGCAAATATTCTTATACAAGCTGTATACCCATCACATATAGAAAATATACTGATACCAGCTGTATACCCATCACATATAGAAAATATACTGATACCAGCTGTATACCCATCGCATATAGAAAATATACTGATACCAGCTGTATACCTATCGCATATAGAAAATATACTGATACCAGCTGTAAACCCATCGCATATAGAAAATATACTGATACCAGCTGTATTCCCATCGCATATAGAAAATATACTGATACCAGCTGTATACCCATCACATATAGAAAATATACTTATACCAGCTGTAAACCCATCACATATATAGAAAATATACTGATACCAGCTGTATACCCATCACATATAGAAAATATACAGATACCAGCTGTATACCCATCACATATAGAAAATATACTGATACCAGCCGTATACCCATCACATATAGAAAATATACTGATACCAGCTGTATACCCATCACATATAGCAAATATACTGATACCAGCTGTATATCCATCACATATAGAAAATATACTGATACCAGCTGTATACCCATCACATATAGAAAATATACTGATACCAGCTGTATACCCATCACAAATAGCAAATATACTGATACCAGCTGTATACACATCACATATAGAAAATATACAGATACCAGCTGTATACCCATCAAATATAGAAAATATACTGATACCAGTTGTAAACCCATCACATATAGAAAATATACTGATACCAGCTGTATACCCATCACATATAGCAAATATACAGATACCAACTGTATACCCATCACATATAGCAAATATACTGATACCAGCTGCATACCCATCACATATAGAAAATATACAGATACCAGCTGTATACCCATCACATATAGCAAATATACTGATACCAGCTGTATACCCATCACATATAGGAAATATACTAATACCAGCTGTAAACCCATCACATATAGAAAATATACTGATACCAGCGGTATACTCATCACATATAGAAAATATACTGATACCAGCTGTATACCCATCACATATAGAAAATATACTGAGACCAGCTGTATACCCATCACATATAGAAAATATATTGATACCAGCTGTATACCCATCACATATAGAAAATATACTGATACCAGCTGTATTCCTATCACATATAGCAAATATACAGATACCAACTGTATACCCATCACATATAGAAAATATACTGATACCAGCTGTATACCCATCACATATAGCAAATATACTGATACCAGCTGTATACACATCACATATAGAAAATATACAGATACCAACTGTATACCCATCACATATAGAAAATATACTGATACCAGCTGTATACCTATCTCATATAGAGAATATATTGATACCAGCTGTATACCCATCACATATAGCAAATATACTGATACAAGCTGTATACCCATCACATATAGAAAATATTCTTATACAAGCTGTATACCCATCACATATAGAAAATATACTGATACCAGCTATATACCCATCACATATAGCAAATATTCTTATACAAGCTGTATACCCATCACATATAGCAAATATACAGATACCAGCTGTATACCCATCACATATAGAAAATATACTGATACCAGCTGTATACCCATCACATATAGAAAATATACTGATACCAGCTGTATACCCATCACATATAGAAAATATACTGATACCAGCTATATAGCCATCACATATAGAAAATATACTGATACCAGCTGTATACCTATCGCATATAGAAAATATACTGATACCAGCTGTAAACCCATCGCATATATAGAAAATATACTGATACCAGCTGTATTCCCATCGCATATAGAAAATATAATGATACCAGCTGTATACCCATCACATATAGAAAATATACTTCTACCAGCTGTAAACCCATCACATATATAGAAAATATACTGATACCAGCTGTATACCCATCACATATAGCAAATATACAGATACCAACTGTATACCCATCACATATAGAAAATATACTGATACCAGCTGTATACCCATCACATATAGAAAATATACTGATACCAGCTTTATACCCATCACATATAGAAAATATACTGATACCAGCTGTATACCCATCACATATAGAAAATATACTGATACCAGCTGTATACCCATCACATATAGAAAATATACTGATACCAGCTGTATACCCATCACACATAGAAAATATACAGATACCAGCTGTATACCCATCACATATAGAAAATATACAGATACCAGCTGTATACCCATCACATATAGAAAATATACTGATACCAGCTGTATTCCCATCACATATAGAAAATATACTGATAACAGCTGTATACCCATCACATATAGAAAATATACTGATACCAGATGTATACACATCACATATATAAAATATACAGATACCAGCTGTATACCCATCACATATAGAAAATATACTGATACCAGCTGTATACACATCACATATAGAAAATATACTGATACCAGCTGTATACCCATCACATATAGCAAATATACTGATACCAGCTGTATACACATCACATATAGCAAATATACTGATACCAGCTGTATACACATCACATGTAGAAAATATACTGATACCAGCTGTATACCCATCACATATAGAAAATATACTGATACCAGCTGTATACCTATCTCATATAGAGAATATATTGATACCAGCTGTATACCCATCACATATAGCAAATATACTGATACCAGCTGTATAACCATCACATATAGAAAATATACTGATACAAGCTGTATACCCATCACATATAGAAAATATACTGATACCAGCTGTAAACCCATCACATATAGAAAATATACTGATACCAGCTGTATTCCCATCCCATATAGAAAATATACTGATACCAGCTGTATACACATCACATATAGAAAATATACAGATACCAGCTGTATACCATTAACATATAGAAAATATACTGATACCAGCTGTATACCCATCACATATAGAAAATATACAGATACCAGCTGTATACCCATCACATATAGAAAATATACAGATACCAGCTGTATACCCATCACATATAGAAAATATACAGATACCAGCTGTATACCCATCACATATAGAAAATATACTGATACCAGCTGTATTCACATCACATATAGAAAATATACTGATACTAGCTGTATACACATCACATATAGAAAATATACTGATACCAGCTGTATACCCATCACATATAGAAAATATACAGATACCAGCTGTATACCCATCACATATAGAAAATATACAGATACCAGCTGTATACCCATCACATATAGAAAATATACTGATACCAGCTGTATACCCATCACATATAGCAAATATACAGATACCAGCTGTATAACCATCACATATAGAAAATATACTGATACCAGCTGTATACCCATCACATATAGAAAATATACTGATACCAGCTGTATACCCATCACATATAGAAAATATACTGATACCATCTGTATACCCATCACATATAGAAAATATACAGATACCAGCTGTATACCCATCACATATAGCAAATATACTGATACCAGCTATATACCCATCACATATAGCAAATATTCTTATACAAGCTGTATACCCATCACATATAGAAAATATACTGATACCAGCTATATACCCATCACATATAGCAAATATTCTTATACAAGCTGTATACCCATCACATATAGCAAATATACAGATACCAGCTGTATACCCATCACATATAGAAAATATACTGATACCAGCTGTATACCCATCACATATAGAAAATATACTGATACCAGCTGTATACCCATCACATATAGAAAATATACTGATACCAGCTGTATACCCATCGCATATAGAAAATATACTGATACCAGCTGTATTCCCATCGCATATAGAAAATATACTGATACCAGCTGTATACCCATCACATATAGAAAATATACTTATACCAGCTGTAAACCCATCACATATATAGAAAATATACTGATACCAGCTGTATACCCATCACATATAGAAAATATACAGATACCAGCTGTATACGCATCACATATAGCAAATATACTGATACCAGCTGTATAACCATCACATATAGAAAATATACTGATACAAGCTGTATACCCATCACATATAGAAAATATACTGATACCAGCTGTAAACCCATTACATATAGAAAATATACTGATACCAGCAGTATAACCATCACATATAGCAAATATACTGATACCAGCTGTATACCCATCACATATAGAAAATATACTGATACCAGCTGTATACCCATCAAATATAGAAAATATACTGATACCAGCTGTAAACCCATCACATATAGAAAATATACTGATACCAGCTGTATTCCCATCACATATAGAAAATATACTGATACCAGCTGTATACCCATCACATATAGAAAATATACAGATACCAGCTGTATACGCATCACATATAGCAAATATACTGATACCAGCTGTATACACATCACATATAGAAAATATACTGATACCAGCTGTATACCCATCACATATAGAAAATATACTGATAAGAGCTGTATACCCATCACATATAGCAAATATACTGATACCAGCTGTATACACATCACATATAGAAAATATACTGATACAAGCTGTATACCCATCACATATAGAAAATATACAGATACCAGCTGTATACCCATCACATATAGCAAATATACTGATACCAGCTATATACCCATCACATATAGCAAATATTCTTATACAAGCTGTATACCCATCACATATAGAAAATATACTGATACCAGCTATATACCCATCACATATAGCAAATATTCTTATACAAGCTGTATACCCATCACATATAGCAAATATACAGATACCAGCTGTATACCCATCACATATAGAAAATATACTGATACCAGCTGTATACCCATCACATATAGAAAATATACTGATACCAGCTGTATACCCATCACATATAGAAAATATACTGATACCAGCTGTATACCCATCACATATAGAAAATATACTGATACCAGCTGTATACCCATCACATATAGAAAATATACTGATACCAGCTGTATACCTATCGCATATAGAAAATATACTGATACCAGCTGTAAACCCATCGCATATAGAAAATATACTGATACCAGCTGTATTCCCATCGCATATAGAAAATATACTGATACCAGCTGTATACCCATCACATATAGAAAATATACTTATACCAGCTGTAAACCCATCACATATAGAAAATATACTGATAAGAGCTGTATACCCATCACATATAGCAAATATACTGATACCAGCTGTATACACATCACATATAGAAAATATACAGATACCAGCTGTATACCATCACATATAGAAAATATACTGATACCAGCTGTATACACATCACATATAGAAAATATACAGATACCAGCTGTATACCATCACATATAGAAAATATACCGATACCAGCTGTATACCCATCACATATAGAAAATATACTGATACCAGCTGTATACCCATCACATATAGAAAATATACTGATACCAGCTGTAAACCCATCACATATAGAAAATATACTGATACCAGCTGTATAACCATCACATATAGCAAATATACAGATACCAGCTGTATACCATTAACATATAGAAAATATACTGATACCAGCTGTATACCCATCACATATATAAAATATACAGATACCAGCTGTATACCCATCACATATAGAAAATATACTGATACCAGCTGTATACACATCACATATAGAAAATATACTGATACCAGCTGTATACCCATCACATATAGCAAATATACTGATACCAGCTGTATACACATCACATATAGCAAATATACTGATACCAGCTGTATACACATCACATATAGAAAATATACAGATACCAGCTGTATACCATCACATATAGAAAATATACCGATACCAGCTGTATACCCATCACATATAGAAAATATACTGATACCAGCTGTATACCCATCACATATAGAAAATATACTGATACCAGCTGTAAACCCATCACATATAGAAAATATACTGATACCAGCTGTATAACCATCACATATAGCAAATATACAGATACCAGCTGTATACCATTAACATATAGAAAATATACTGATACCAGCTGTATACCCATCACATATATAAAATATACAGATACCAGCTGTATACCCATCACATATAGAAAATATACTGATACCAGCTGTATACACATCACATATAGAAAATATACTGATACCAGCTGTATACCCATCACATATAGCAAATATACTGATACCAGCTGTATACACATCACATATAGCAAATATACTGATACCAGCTGTATACACATCACATATAGAAAATATACTGATACCAGCTGTATACCCATCACATATAGAAAATATACTGATACCAGCTGTATACCTATCTCATATAGAGAATATATTGATACCAGCTGTATACCCATCACATATAGCAAATATACTGATACCAGCTGTATAACCATCACATATAGAAAATATACTGATACCAGCTGTAAACCCATTACATATAGAAACTATACTGATACCAGCAGTATAACCATCACATATAGCAAATATACAGATACCAGCTGTATAACCATCACATATAGAAAATATACTGATACCAGCTGTATACCCATCACATATAGAAAATATACTGATACCAGCGGTATACCCATCACATATAGAAAATATATTGATACCAGCTGTATACCCATCACATATAGAAAATATACTGATACCAGCTGTATACCCATCACATATAGAAAATATACTGATACCAGCTGTAAACCCATCACATATAGAAAATATACTGATACCAGCTGTTTTCCCATCACATATAGAAAATATACTGATACCAGCTGTATACCCATTTCATATAGAAAATATACTGATACCAGCTGTATACACATCACATATAGAAAATATACAGATACCAGCTGTATACCCATCACATATAGAAAATATACTGATACCAGCTGTATACACATCACATATAGAAAATATACTGATACCAGCTGTATACCCATCACATATAGAAAATATACTGATAAGAGCTGTATACCCATCACATATAGCAAATATACTGATACCAGCTGTATACACATCACATATAGAAAATATACTGATACCAGCTGTATACCCATCACATATAGAAAATATACTGATACCAGCTGTATACCCATCACATATAGAAAATATACTGATACCAGCTGTATACCCATCACATATAGAAAATATACTGATACCAGCTGTATACCCATCACATATAGAGAATATACTGATACCAGCTGTATTCCCATCACATATAGAAAATATACTGATACCAGCTGTATACACATCACATATAGAAAATATACTGATACCAGCTGTATACCCATCACATATAGAAAATATACTGATACCAGCTGTATACCCATCACATATAGCAAATATACTGATACCAGCTGTATACACATCACATATAGAAAATATACTGATACCAGCTGTATACCCATCACATATAGCAAATATACTGATACCAGCTGTATACACATCACATATAGAAAATATACAGATACCAGCTGTATACCCATCACATATAGCAAATATACTGATACCAGCTGTATAACCATCACATATAGAAAATATACTGATACCAGCTGTATACCCATCACATATAGAAAATATACTGATACCAGCTGTATACCCATCGCATATAGAAAATATACTGATACCAGCTGTATACCTATCGCATATAGAAAATATACTGATACCAGCTGTAAACCCATCGCATATAGAAAATATACTGATACCAGCTGTATTCCCATCGCATATAGAAAATATACTGATACCAGCTGTATACCCATCACATATAGAAAATATACTTATACCAGCTGTAAACCCATCACATATATAGAAAATATACTGATACCAGCTGTATACCCATCACATATAGAAAATATACAGATACCAGCTGTATACCCATCACATATAGAAAATATACTGATACCAGCCGTATACCCATCACATATAGAAAATATACTGATACCAGCTGTATACCCATCACATATAGCAAATATACTGATACCAGCTGTATATCCATCACATATAGAAAATATACTGATACCAGCTGTATACCCATCACATATAGAAAATATACTGATACCAGCTGTATACCCATCACAAATAGCAAATATACTGATACCAGCTGTATACACATCACATATAGAAAATATACAGATACCAGCTGTATACCCATCAAATATAGAAAATATACTGATACCAGTTGTAAACCCATCACATATAGAAAATATACTGATACCAGCTGTATACCCATCACATATAGCAAATATACAGATACCAGCTGTATACCCATCACATATAGCAAATATACTGATACCAGCTGCATACCCATCACATATAGAAAATATACAGATACCAGCTGTATACCCATCACATATAGCAAATATACTGATACCAGCTGTATACCCATCACATATAGGAAATATACTAATACCAGCTGTAAACCCATCACATATAGAAAATATACTGATACCAGCGGTATACTCATCACATATAGAAAATATACTGATACCAGCTGTATACCCATCACATATAGAAAATATACTGAGACCAGCTGTATACCCATCACATATAGAAAATATATTGATACCAGCTGTATACCCATCACATATAGAAAATATACTGATACCAGCTGTATTCCTATCACATATAGCAAATATACAGATACCAACTGTATACCCATCACATATAGAAAATATACTGATACCAGCTGTATACCCATCACATATAGCAAATATACTGATACCAGCTGTATACACATCACATATAGAAAATATACAGATACCAACTGTATACCCATCACATATAGAAAATATACTGATACCAGCTGTATACCTATCTCATATAGAGAATATATTGATACCAGCTGTATACCCATCACATATAGCAAATATACTGATACAAGCTGTATACCCATCACATATAGAAAATATTCTTATACAAGCTGTATACCCATCACATATAGAAAATATACTGATACCAGCTATATACCCATCACATATAGCAAATATTCTTATACAAGCTGTATACCCATCACATATAGCAAATATACAGATACCAGCTGTATACCCATCACATATAGAAAATATACTGATACCAGCTGTATACCCATCACATATAGAAAATATACTGATACCAGCTGTATACCCATCACATATAGAAAATATACTGATACCAGCTATATAGCCATCACATATAGAAAATATACTGATACCAGCTGTATACCTATCGCATATAGAAAATATACTGATACCAGCTGTAAACCCATCGCATATAGAAAATATACTGATACCAGCTGTATTCCCATCGCATATAGAAAATATAATGATACCAGCTGTATACCCATCACATATAGAAAATATACTTCTACCAGCTGTAAACCCATCACATATATAGAAAATATACTGATACCAGCTGTATACCCATCACATATAGCAAATATACAGATACCAACTGTATACCCATCACATATAGAAAATATACTGATACCAGCTGTATACCCATCACATATAGAAAATATACTGATACCAGCTTTATACCCATCACATATAGAAAATATACTGATACCAGCTGTATACCCATCACATATAGAAAATATACTGATACCAGCTGTATACCCATCACATATAGAAAATATACTGATACCAGCTGTATACCCATCACACATAGAAAATATACAGATACCAGCTGTATACCCATCACATATAGAAAATATACAGATACCAGCTGTATACCCATCACATATAGAAAATATACTGATACCAGCTGTATTCCCATCACATATAGAAAATATACTGATAACAGCTGTATACCCATCACATATAGAAAATATACTGATACCAGATGTATACACATCACATATATAAAATATACAGATACCAGCTGTATACCCATCACATATAGAAAATATACTGATACCAGCTGTATACACATCACATATAGAAAATATACTGATACCAGCTGTATACCCATCACATATAGCAAATATACTGATACCAGCTGTATACACATCACATATAGCAAATATACTGATACCAGCTGTATACACATCACATGTAGAAAATATACTGATACCAGCTGTATACCCATCACATATAGAAAATATACTGATACCAGCTGTATACCTATCTCATATAGAGAATATATTGATACCAGCTGTATACCCATCACATATAGCAAATATACTGATACCAGCTGTATAACCATCACATATAGAAAATATACTGATACAAGCTGTATACCCATCACATATAGAAAATATACTGATACCAGCTGTAAACCCATTACATATAGAAAATATACTGATACCAGCAGTATAACCATCACATATAGCAAATATACAGATACCAGCTGTATAACCATCACATATAGAAAATATACTGATACCAGCTGTATACCCATCACATATAGAAAATATACTGATACCAGCGGTATACCCATCACATATAGAAAATATATTGATACCAGCTGTATACCCATCACATATAGAAAATATACTGATACCAGCTGTATACCCATCACATATAGAAAATATACTGATACCAGCTGTAAACCCATCACATATAGAAAATATACTGATACCAGCTGTATTCCCATCACATATAGAAAATATACTGATAAGAGCTGTATACCCATCACATATAGCAAATATACTGATACCAGCTGTATACCCATCACATATAGAAAATATACTGATACCAGCTGTATACCCATCACATATAGAGAATATACTGATACCAGCTGTATTCCCATCACATATAGAAAATATACTGATACCAGCTGTATACACATCACATATAGAAAATATACTGATACCAGCTGTATACCCATCACATATAGAAAATATACTGATACCAGCTGTATACCCATCACATATAGCAAATATACTGATGCCAGCTGTATACACATCACATATAGAAAATATACTGATACCAGCTGTATACCCATCACATATAGAAAATATACAGATACCAACTGTATACCCATCACATATAGAAAATATACTGATACCAGCTGTATACCTATCTCATATAGAGAATATATTGATACCAGCTGTATACCCATCACATATAGCAAATATACTGATACAAGCTGTATACCCATCACATATAGAAAATATACTGATACCAGCTATATACCCATCACATATAGCAAATATTCTTATACAAGCTGTATACCCATCACATATAGAAAATATACTGATACCAGCTATATACCCATCACATATAGCAAATATTCTTATACAAGCTGTATACCCATCACATATAGCAAATATACAGATACCAGCTGTATACCCATCACATATAGAAAATATACTGATACCAGCTGTATACCCATCACATATAGAAAATATACTGATACCAGCTGTATACCCATCACATATAGAAAATATACTGATACCAGCTATATAGCCATCACATATAGAAAATATACTGATACCAGCTGTATACCTATCGCATATAGAAAATATACTGATACCAGCTGTAAACCCATCGCATATAGAAAATATACTGATACCAGCTGTATTCCCATCGCATATAGAAAATATAATGATACCAGCTGTATACCCATCACATATAGAAAATATACTTCTACCAGCTGTAAACCCATCACATATATAGAAAATATACTGATACCAGCTGTATACCCATCACATATAGCAAATATACAGATACCAACTGTATACCCATCACATATAGAAAATATACTGATACCAGCTGTATACCCATCACATATAGAAAATATACTGATACCAGCTTTATACCCATCACATATAGAAAATATACTGATACCAGCTGTATACCCATCACATATAGAAAATATACTGATACCAGCTGTATACCCATCACATATAGAAAATATACAGATACCAGCTGTATACCCATCACATATAGAAAATATACAGATACCAGCTGTATACCCATCACATATAGAAAATATACTGATACCAGCTGTATTCCCATCACATATAGAAAATATACTGATAACAGCTGTATACCCATCACATATAGAAAATATACTGATACCAGATGTATACACATCACATATATAAAATATACAGATACCAGCTGTATACCCATCACATATAGAAAATATACTGATACCAGCTGTATACACATCACATATAGAAAATATACTGATACCAGCTGTATACCCATCACATATAGCAAATATACTGATACCAGCTGTATACACATCACATATAGCAAATATACTGATACCAGCTGTATACACATCACATGTAGAAAATATACTGATACCAGCTGTATACCCATCACATATAGAAAATATACTGATACCAGCTGTATACCTATCTCATATAGAGAATATATTGATACCAGCTGTATACCCATCACATATAGCAAATATACTGATACCAGCTGTATAACCATCACATATAGAAAATATACTGATACAAGCTGTATACCCATCACATATAGAAAATATACTGATACCAGCTGTAAACCCATTACATATAGAAAATATACTGATACCAGCAGTATAACCATCACATATAGCAAATATACAGATACCAGCTGTATAACCATCACATATAGAAAATATACTGATACCAGCTGTATACCCATCACATATAGAAAATATACTGATACCAGCGGTATACCCATCACATATAGAAAATATATTGATACCAGCTGTATACCCATCACATATAGAAAATATACTGATACCAGCAGTATACCCATCACATATAGAAAATATACTGATACCAGCTGTAAACCCATCACATATAGAAAATATACTGATACCAGCTGTATTCCCATCACATATAGAAAATATACTGATACCAGCTGTATACCCATTTCATATAGAAAATATACTGATACCAGCTGTATACACATCACATATAGAAAATATACAGATACCAGCTGTATACCCATCACATATAGAAAATATACTGATACCAGCTGTATACACATCACATATAGAAAATATACTGATACCAGCTGTATACCCATCACATATAGAAAATATACTGATAAGAGCTGTATACCCATCACATATAGCAAATATACTGATACCAGCTGTATACCCATCACATATAGAAAATATACTGATACCAGCTGTATACCCATCACATATAGAGAATATACTGATACCAGCTGTATTCCCATCACATATAGAAAATATACTGATACCAGCTGTATACACATCACATATAGAAAATATACTGATACCAGCTGTATACCCATCACATATAGAAAATATACTGATACCAGCTGTATACCCATCACATATAGAAAATATACAGATACCAACTGTATACCCATCACATATAGAAAATATACTGATACCATCTGTATACCCATCACATATAGAAAATATACAGATACCAGCTGTATACCCATCACATATAGCAAATATACTGATACCAGCTATATACCCATCACATATAGCAAATATTCTTATACAAGCTGTATACCCATCACATATAGAAAATATACTGATACCAGCTATATACCCATCACATATAGCAAATATTCTTATACAAGCTGTATACCCATCACATATAGCAAATATACAGATTCCAGCTGTATACCCATCACATATAGAAAATATACTGATACCAGCTGTATACCCATCACATATAGAAAATATACTGATACCAGCGGTATACCCATCACATATAGAAAATATACTGATACCAGCTGTATACCCATCACATATAGAAAATATACTGATACCAGCTGTATACCCATCACATATAGAAAATATACTGATACCAGCTGTATACCTATCGCATATAGAAAATATACTGATACCAGCTGTAAACCCATCGCATATAGAAAATATACTGATACCAGCTGTATTCCCATCGCATATAGAAAATATACTGATACCAGCTGTATACCCATCACATATAGAAAATATACTTATACCAGCTGTAAACCCATCACATATATAGAAAATATACTGATACCAGCTGTATACCCATCACATATAGAAAATATACAGATACCAGCTGTATACGCATCACATATAGCAAATATACTGATACCAGCTGTATACACATCACATATAGAAAATATACTGATACCAGCTGTATACCCATCACATATAGAAAATATACTGATAAGAGCTGTATACCCATCACATATAGCAAATATACTGATACCAGCTGTATACACATCACATATAGAAAATATACTGATACCAGCTGTATACCTATCTCATATAGAGAATATATTGATACCAGCTGTATACCCATCACATATAGCAAATATACTGATACCAGCTGTATAACCATCACATATAGAAAATATACTGATACAAGCTGTATACCCATCACATATAGAAAATATACTGATACCAGCTGTAAACCCATTACATATAGAAAATATACTGATACCAGCTGTATACCCATCACATATAGAAAATATACTGATACCAGCTGTATACACATCACATATAGAAAATATACTGATACCAGCTGTATACCCATCACATATAGAAAATATACTGATACCAGCTGTATTCCCATCACATATAGAAAATATACTGATACCAGCTGTATACACATCACATATAGAAAATATACTGATACCAGCTGTATACCCATCACATATAGAAAATATACTGATACCAGCTGTATACCCATCACATATAGCAAATATACTGATGCCAGCTGTATACACATCACATATAGAAAATATACTGATACCAGCTGTATACCCATCACATATAGCAAATATACTGATACGAGCTGTATACACATCACATATAGAAAATATACAGATACCAACTGTATACCCATCACATATAGAAAATATACTGATACCAGCTGTATACCCATCACATATAGAAAATATACTGATACCAGCTATATACCCATCACATATAGCAAATATTCTTATACAAGCTGTATACCCATCACATATAGAAAATATACTGATACCAGCTATATACCCATCACATATAGCAAATATTCTTATACAAGCTGTATACCCATCACATATAGCAAATATACAGATACCAGCTGTATACCCATCACATATAGAAAATATACTGATACCAGCTGTATACCCATCACATATAGAAAATATACTAATACCAGCTGTATACCCATCACATATAGAAAATATACTGATACCAGCTGTATACCCATCACATATAGAAAATATACTGATACCAGCTGTATACCCATCACATATAGAAAATATACTGATACCAGCTGTATACCTATCGCATATAGAAAATATACTGATACCAGCTGTAAACCCATCGCATATAGGAAATATACTGATACCAGCTGTATTCCCATCGCATATAGAAAATATACTGATACCAGCTGTATACCCATCACATATAGAAAATATACTTATACCAGCTGTAAACCCATCACATATATAGAAAATATACTGATACCAGCTGTATACCCATCACATATAGAAAATATACAGATACCAGCTGTATACGCATCACATATAGCAAATATACTGATACAAGCTGTATACACATCACATATAGAAAATATACTGATACCAGCTGTATACCCATCACATATAGAAAATATACTGATAAGAGCTGTATACCCATCACATATAGCAAATATACTGATACCAGCTGTATACACATCACATATAGAAAATATACAGATACCAGCTGTATACCATCACATATAGAAAATATACTGATACCAGCTGTATACCTATCTCATATAGAGAATATATTGATACCAGCTGTATACCCATCACATATAGCAAATATACTGATACCAGCTGTATAACCATCACATATAGAAAATATACTGATACAAGCTGTATACCCATCACATATAGAAAATATACTGATACCAGCTGTAAACCCATTACATATAGAAAATATACTGATACCAGCAGTATAACCATCACATATAGCAAATATACTGATACCAGCTGTATACCCATCACATATAGAAAATATACTGATACCAGCTGTATACCCATCAAATATAGAAAATATACTGATACCAGCTGTAAACCCATCACATATAGAAAATATACTGATACCAGCTGTATTCCCATCACATATAGAAAATATACTGATACCAGCTGTATACCCATCACATATAGAAAATATACAGATACCAGCTGTATACGCATCACATATAGCAAATATACTGATACCAGCTGTATACACATCACATATAGAAAATATACTGATACCAGCTGTATACCCATCACATATAGAAAATATACTGATACCATCTGTATACCCATCACATATAGAAAATATACAGATACCAGCTGTATACCCATCACATATAGCAAATATACTGATACCAGCTGTATAACCATCACATATAGAAAATATACTGATACCAGCTGTATACCCATCACATATAGAAAATATACTGATACCAGCGGTATACCCATCACATATAGAAAATATACTGATACCAGCGGTATACTCATCACATATAGAAAATATACTGATACCAGCTGTATACCCATCACATATAGAAAATATACTGAGACCAGCTGTATACCCATCACATATAGAAAATATATTGATACCAGCTGTATACCCATCACATATAGAAAATATACTGATACCAGCTGTATTCCTATCACATATAGCAAATATACAGATACCAACTGTATACTCATCACATATAGAAAATATACTGATACCAGCTGTATACCCATCACATATAGCAAATATACTGATACCAGCTGTATACACATCACATATAGAAAATATACAGATACCAACTGTATACCCATCACATATAGAAAATATACTGATACCAGCTGTATACCTATCTCATATAGAGAATATATTGATACCAGCTGTATACCCATCACATCTAGCAAATATACTGATACAAGCTGTATACCCATCACATATAGAAAATATACTGATACCAGCTATATACCCATCACATATAGCAAATATTCTTATACAAGCTGTATACCCATCACATATAGAAAATATACTGATACCAGCTATATACCCATCACATATAGCAAATATTCTTATACAAGCTGTATACCCATCACATATAGCAAATATACAGATACCAGCTGTATACCCATCACATATAGAAAATATACTGATACCAGCTGTATACCCATCACATATAGAAAATATACTGATACCAGCTGTATACCCATCACATATAGAAAATATACTGATACCAGCTATATAGCCATCACATATAGAAAATATACTGATACCAGCTGTATACCTATCGCATATAGAAAATATACTGATACCAGCTGTAAACCCATCGCATATAGAAAATATACTGATACCAGCTGTATTCCCATCGCATATAGAAAATATAATGATACCAGCTGTATACCCATCACATATAGAAAATATACTTCTACCAGCTGTAAACCCATCACATATATAGAAAATATACTGATACCAGCTGTATACCCATCACATATAGAAAATATACATATACCAGCTGTATACGCATCACATATAGCAAATATACTGATACCAGCTGTATACACATCACATATAGAAAATATACTGATACCAGCTGTATACCCATCACATATAGAAAATATAATGATAAGAGCTGTATACCCATCACATATAGCAAATATACTGATACCAGCTGTATACACATCACATATAGAAAATATACAGATACCAGCTGTATACCATCACATATAGAAAATATACTGATACCAGCTGTATACCCATCAAATATAGAAAATATACTGATACCAGCTGTAAACCCATCACATATAGAAAATATACTGATACCAGCTGTATTCCCATCACATATAGAAAATATACTGATACCAGCTGTATACCCATCACATATAGAAAATATACAGATACCAGCTGTATACGCATCACATATAGCAAATATACTGATACCAGCTGTATACACATCACATATAGAAAATATACTGATACCAGCTGTATACCCATCACATATAGAAAATATACTGATAAGAGCTGTATACCCATCACATATAGCAAATATACTGATACCAGCTGTATACACATCACATATAGAAAATATACAGATACCAGCTGTATACCATTAACATATAGAAAATATACTGATACCAGCTGTATACCCATCACATATAGAAAATATACAGATACCAGCTGTATACCCATCACATATAGAAAATATACAGATACCAGATGTATACCCATCACATATAGAAAATATACTGATACCAGCTGTATACCCATCACATATAGCAAATATACAGATACCAGCTGTATAACCATCACATATAGAAAATATACTGATACCAGCTGTATACCCATCACATATAGAAAATATACAGATACCAGCTGTATACCCATCACATATAGAAAATATACTGATACCATCTGTATACCCATCACATATAGAAAATATACAGATACCAGCTGTATACCCATCACATATAGCAAATATACTGATACCAGCTGTATAACCATCACATATAGAAAATATACTGATACCAGCTGTATACCCATCCCATATAGAAAATATACTGATACCAGCTGTATACACATCACATATAGAAAATATACAGATACCAGCTGTATACCATTAACATATAGAAAATATACTGATACCAGCTGTATACCCATCACATATAGAAAATATACTGATACCAGCTGTATTCACATCACATATAGAAAATATACTGATACTAGCTGTATACACATCACATATAGAAAATATACTGATACCAGCTGTATACCCATCACATATAGAAAATATACAGATACCAGCTGTATACCCATCACATATAGTAAATATACAGATACCAGCTGTATACCCATCACATATAGAAAATATACTGATACCAGCTGTATACCCATCACATATAGAAAATATACAGATACCAGCTGTATACCCATCACATATAGAAAATATACTGATACCATCTGTATACCCATCACATATAGAAAATATACAGATACCAGCTGTATACCCATCACATATAGAAAATATACTGATACCAGCGGTATACCCATCACATATAGAAAATATACTGATACCAGCTGTATACCCATCACATATAGCAAATATACTGATACCAGCTGTATACACATCACATATAGCAAATATACTGATACCAGCTGTATACACATCACATGTAGAAAATATACTGATACCAGCTGTATACCCATCACATATAGAAAATATACTGATACCAGCTGTATACCTATCTCATATAGAGAATATATTGATACCAGCTGTATACCCATCACATATAGCAAATATACTGATACCAGCTGTATAACCATCACATATAGAAAATATACTGATACAAGCTGTATACCCATCACATATAGAAAATATACTGATACCAGCTGTAAACCCATTACATATAGAAAATATACTGATACCAGCAGTATAACCATCACATATAGCAAATATACAGATACCAGCTGTATAACCATCACATATAGAAAATATACTGATACCAGCTGTATACCCATCACATATAGAAAATATACTGATACCAGCGGTATACCCATCACATATAGAAAATATATTGATACCAGCTGTATACCCATCACATATAGAAAATATACTGATACCAGCTGTATACCCATCACATATAGAAAATATACTGATACCAGCTGTAAACCCATCACATATAGAAAATATACTGATACCAGCTGTATTCCCATCACATATAGAAAATATACTGATACCAGCTGTATACCCATTTCATGTAGAAAATATACTGATACCAGCTGTATACACATCACATATAGAAAATATACAGATACCAGCTGTATACCCATCACATATAGAAAATATACTGATACCAGCTGTATACACATCACATATAGAAAATATACTGATACCAGCTGTATACCCATCACATATAGAAAATATACTGATAAGAGCTGTATACCCATCACATATAGCAAATATACTGATACCAGCTGTATACCCATCACATATAGAAAATATACTGATACCAGCTGTATACCCATCACATATAGAGAATATACTGATACCAGCTGTATTCCCATCACATATAGAAAATATACTGATACCAGCTGTATACACATCACATATAGAAAATATACTGATACCAGCTGTATACCCATCACATATAGAAAATATACTGATACCAGCTGTATACCCATCACATATAGCAAATATACTGATGCCAGCTGTATACACATCACATATAGAAAATATACTGATACCAGCTGTATACCCATCACATATAGCAAATATACTGATACCAGCTGTATACACATCACATATAGAAAATATACAGATACCAACTGTATACCCATCACATATAGAAAATATACTGATACCAGCTGTATACCTATCTCATATAGAGAATATATTGATACCAGCTGTATACCCATCACATATAGCAAATATACTGATACAAGCTGTATACCCATCACATATAGAAAATATACTGATACCAGCTATATACCCATCACATATAGCAAATATTCTTATACAAGCTGTATACCCATCACATATAGAAAATATACTGATACCAGCTATATACCCATCACATATAGCAAATATTCTTATACAAGCTGTATACCCATCACATATAGCAAATATACAGATACCAGCTGTATACCCATCACATATAGAAAATATACTGATACCAGCTGTATACCCATCACATATAGAAAATATACTAATACCAGCTGTATACCCATCACATATAGAAAATATACTGATACCAGCTGTATACCCATCACATATAGAAAATATACTGATACCAGCTGTATACCCATCACATATAGAAAATATACTGATACCAGCTGTATACCTATCGCATATAGAAAATATACTGATACCAGCTGTAAACCCATCGCATATAGAAAATATACTGATACCAGCTGTATTCCCATCGCATATAGAAAATATACTGATACCAGCTGTATACCCATCACATATAGAAAATATACTTATACCAGCTGTAAACCCATCACATATATAGAAAATATACTGATACCAGCTGTATACCCATCACATATAGAAAATATACAGATACCAGCTGTATACGCATCACATATAGCAAATATACTGATACAAGCTGTATACACATCACATATAGAAAATATACTGATACCAGCTGTATACCCATCACATATAGAAAATATACTGATAAGAGCTGTATACCCATCACATATAGCAAATATACTGATACCAGCTGTATACACATCACATATAGAAAATATACAGATACCAGCTGTATACCATCACATATAGAAAATATACTGATACCAGCTGTATACCTATCTCATATAGAGAATATATTGATACCAGCTGTATACCCATCACATATAGCAAATATACTGATACCAGCTGTATAACCATCACATATAGAAAATATACTGATACAAGCTGTATACCCATCACATATAGAAAATATACTGATACCAGCTGTAAACCCATTACATATAGAAAATATACTGATACCAGCAGTATAACCATCACATATAGCAAATATACTGATACCAGCTGTATACCCATCACATATAGCAAATATACTGATACCAGCTGTATACCCATCACATATAGAAAATATACTGATACCAGCTGTATACCCATCACATATAGAGAATATACTGATACCAGCTGTATTCCCATCACATATAGAAAATATACTGATACCAGCTGTATACACATCACATATAGAAAATATACTGATACCAGCTGTATACCCATCACATATAGAAAATATACTGATACCAGCTGTATACCCATCACATATAGCAAATATACTGATGCCAGCTGTATACACATCACATATAGAAAATATACTGATACCAGCTGTATACCCATCACATATAGAAAATATACAGATACCAACTGTATACCCATCACATATAGAAAATATACTGATACCAGCTGTATACCTATCTCATATAGAGAATATATTGATACCAGCTGTATACCCATCACATATAGCAAATATACTGATACAAGCTGTATACCCATCACATATAGAAAATATACTGATACCAGCTATATACCCATCACATATAGCAAATATTCTTATACAAGCTGTATACCCATCACATATAGAAAATATACTGATACCAGCTATATACCCATCACATATAGCAAATATTCTTATACAAGCTGTATACCCATCACATATAGCAAATATACAGATACCAGCTGTATACCCATCACATATAGAAAATATACTGATACCAGCTGTATACCCATCACATATAGAAAATATACTGATACCAGCTGTATACCCATCACATATAGAAAATATACTGATACCAGCTATATAGCCATCACATATAGAAAATATACTGATACCAGCTGTATACCTATCGCATATAGAAAATATACTGATACCAGCTGTAAACCCATCGCATATAGAAAATATACTGATACCAGCTGTATTCCCATCGCATATAGAAAATATAATGATACCAGCTGTATACCCATCACATATAGAAAATATACTTCTACCAGCTGTAAACCCATCACATATATAGAAAATATACTGATACCAGCTGTATACCCATCACATATAGCAAATATACAGATACCAACTGTATACCCATCACATATAGAAAATATACTGATACCAGCTGTATACCCATCACATATAGAAAATATACTGATACCAGCTTTATACCCATCACATATAGAAAATATACTGATACCAGCTGTATACCCATCACATATAGAAAATATACTGATACCAGCTGTATACCCATCACATATAGAAAATATACAGATACCAGCTGTATACCCATCACATATAGAAAATATACAGATACCAGCTGTATACCCATCACATATAGAAAATATACTGATACCAGCTGTATTCCCATCACATATAGAAAATATACTGATAACAGCTGTATACCCATCACATATAGAAAATATACTGATACCAGATGTATACACATCACATATATAAAATATACAGATACCAGCTGTATACCCATCACATATAGAAAATATACTGATACCAGCTGTATACACATCACATATAGAAAATATACTGATACCAGCTGTATACCCATCACATATAGCAAATATACTGATACCAGCTGTATACACATCACATATAGCAAATATACTGATACCAGCTGTATACACATCACATGTAGAAAATATACTGATACCAGCTGTATACCCATCACATATAGAAAATATACTGATACCAGCTGTATACCTATCTCATATAGAGAATATATTGATACCAGCTGTATACCCATCACATATAGCAAATATACTGATACCAGCTGTATAACCATCACATATAGAAAATATACTGATACAAGCTGTATACCCATCACATATAGAAAATATACTGATACCAGCTGTAAACCCATTACATATAGAAAATATACTGATACCAGCAGTATAACCATCACATATAGCAAATATACAGATACCAGCTGTATAACCATCACATATAGAAAATATACTGATACCAGCTGTATACCCATCACATATAGAAAATATACTGATACCAGCGGTATACCCATCACATATAGAAAATATATTGATACCAGCTGTATACCCATCACATATAGAAAATATACTGATACCAGCAGTATACCCATCACATATAGAAAATATACTGATACCAGCTGTAAACCCATCACATATAGAAAATATACTGATACCAGCTGTATTCCCATCACATATAGAAAATATACTGATACCAGCTGTATACCCATTTCATATAGAAAATATACTGATACCAGCTGTATACACATCACATATAGAAAATATACAGATACCAGCTGTATACCCATCACATATAGAAAATATACTGATACCAGCTGTATACACATCACATATAGAAAATATACTGATACCAGCTGTATACCCATCACATATAGAAAATATACTGATAAGAGCTGTATACCCATCACATATAGCAAATATACTGATACCAGCTGTATACCCATCACATATAGAAAATATACTGATACCAGCTGTATACCCATCACATATAGAGAATATACTGATACCAGCTGTATTCCCATCACATATAGAAAATATACTGATACCAGCTGTATACACATCACATATAGAAAATATACTGATACCAGCTGTATACCCATCACATATAGAAAATATACTGATACCAGCTGTATACCCATCACATATAGAAAATATACAGATACCAACTGTATACCCATCACATATAGAAAATATACTGATACCATCTGTATACCCATCACATATAGAAAATATACAGATACCAGCTGTATACCCATCACATATAGCAAATATACTGATACCAGCTATATACCCATCACATATAGCAAATATTCTTATACAAGCTGTATACCCATCACATATAGAAAATATACTGATACCAGCTATATACCCATCACATATAGCAAATATTCTTATACAAGCTGTATACCCATCACATATAGCAAATATACAGATTCCAGCTGTATACCCATCACATATAGAAAATATACTGATACCAGCTGTATACCCATCACATATAGAAAATATACTGATACCAGCGGTATACCCATCACATATAGAAAATATACTGATACCAGCTGTATACCCATCACATATAGAAAATATACTGATACCAGCTGTATACCCATCACATATAGAAAATATACTGATACCAGCTGTATACCTATCGCATATAGAAAATATACTGATACCAGCTGTAAACCCATCGCATATAGAAAATATACTGATACCAGCTGTATTCCCATCGCATATAGAAAATATACTGATACCAGCTGTATACCCATCGCATATAGAAAATATACTTATACCAGCTGTAAACCCATCACATATATAGAAAATATACTGATACCAGCTGTATACCCATCACATATAGAAAATATACAGATACCAGCTGTATACGCATCACATATAGCAAATATACTGATACCAGCTGTATACACATCACATATAGAAAATATACTCATACCAGCTGTATACCCATCACATATAGAAAATATACTGATAAGAGCTGTATACCCATCACATATAGCAAATATACTGATACCAGCTGTATACACATCACATATAGAAAATATACTGATACCAGCTGTATACCTATCTCATATAGAGAATATATTGATACCAGCTGTATACCCATCACATATAGCAAATATACTGATACCAGCTGTATAACCATCACATATAGAAAATATACTGATACAAGCTGTATACCCATCACATATAGAAAATATACTGATACCAGCTGTAAACCCATTACATATAGAAAATATACTGATACCAGCTGTATACCCATCACATATAGAAAATATACTGATACCAGCTGTATACACATCACATATAGAAAATATACTGATACCAGCTGTATACCCATCACATATAGAAAATATACTGATACCAGCTGTATTCCCATCACATATAGAAAATATACTGATACCAGCTGTATACACATCACATATAGAAAATATACTGATACCAGCTGTATACCCATCACATATAGAAAATATACTGATACCAGCTGTATACCCATCACATATAGCAAATATACTGATGCCAGCTGTATACACATCACATATAGAAAATATACTGATACCAGCTGTATACCCATCACATATAGCAAATATACTGATACCAGCTGTATACACATCACATATAGAAAATATACAGATACCAACTGTATACCCATCACATATAGAAAATATACTGATACCAGCTGTATACCCATCACATATAGAAAATATACTGATACCAGCTATATACCCATCACATATAGCAAATATTCTTATACAAGCTGTATACCCATCACATATAGAAAATATACTGATACCAGCTATATACCCATCACATATAGCAAATATTCTTATACAAGCTGTATACCCATCACATATAGCAAATATACAGATACCAGCTGTATACCCATCACATATAGAAAATATACTGATACCAGCTGTATACCCATCACATATAGAAAATATACTAATACCAGCTGTATACCCATCACATATAGAAAATATACTGATACCAGCTGTATACCCATCACATATAGAAAATATACTGATACCAGCTGTATACCCATCACATATAGAAAATATACTGATACCAGCTGTATACCTATCTCATATAGAAAATATACTGATACCAGCTGTAAACCCATCGCATATAGAAAATATACTGATACCAGCTGTATTCCCATCGCATATAGAAAATATACTGATACCAGCTGTATACCCATCACATATAGAAAATATACTTATACCAGCTGTAAACCCATCACATATATAGAAAATATACTGATACCAGCTGTATACCCATCACATATAGAAAATATACAGATACCAGCTGTATACGCATCACATATAGCAAATATACTGATACAAGCTGTATACACATCACATATAGAAAATATACTGATACCAGCTGTATACCCATCACATATAGAAAATATACTGATAAGAGCTGTATACCCATCACATATAGCAAATATACTGATACCAGCTGTATACACATCACATATAGAAAATATACAGATACCAGCTGTATACCATCACATATAGAAAATATACTGATACCAGCTGTATACCTATCTCATATAGAGAATATATTGATACCAGCTGTATACCCATCACATATAGCAAATATACTGATACCAGCTGTATAACCATCACATATAGAAAATATACTGATACAAGCTGTATACCCATCACATATAGAAAATATACTGATACCAGCTGTAAACCCATTACATATAGAAAATATACTGATACCAGCAGTATAACCATCACATATAGCAAATATACTGATACCAGCTGTATACCCATCACATATAGAAAATATACTGATACCAGCTGTATACCCATCAAATATAGAAAATATACTGATACCAGCTGTAAACCCATCACATATAGAAAATATACTGATACCAGCTGTATTCCCATCACATATAGAAAATATACTGATACCAGCTGTATACCCATCACATATAGAAAATATACAGATACCAGCTGTATACGCATCACATATAGCAAATATACTGATACCAGCTGTATACACATCACATATAGAAAATATACTGATACCAGCTGTATACCCATCACATATAGAAAATATACTGATACCATCTGTATACCCATCACATATAGAAAATATACAGATACCAGCTGTATACCCATCACATATAGCAAATATACTGATACCAGCTGTATAACCATCACATATAGAAAATATACTGATACCAGCTGTATACCATCACATATAGAAAATATACTGATACCAGCGGTATACCCATCACATATAGAAATATACTGATACCAGCGGTATACTCATCACATATAGAAAATATACTGATACCAGCTGTATACCCATCACATATAGAAAATATACTGAGAACAGCTGTATACCCATCACATATAGAAAATATATTGATACCAGCTGTATACCCATCACATATAGAAAATATACTGATACCAGCTGTATTCCTATCACATATAGCAAATATACAGATACCAACTGTATACTCATCACATATAGAAAATATACTGATACCAGCTGTATACCCATCACATATAGCAAATATACTGATACCAGCTGTATACACATCACATATAGAAAATATACAGATACCAACTGTATACCCATCACATATAGAAAATATACTGATACCAGCTGTATACCTATCTCATATAGAGAATATATTGATACCAGCTGTATACCCATCACATCTAGCAAATATACTGATACAAGCTGTATACCCATCACATATAGAAAATATACTGATACCAGCTATATACCCATCACATATAGCAAATATTCTTATACAAGCTGTATACCCATCACATATAGAAAATATACTGATACCAGCTATATACCCATCACATATAGCAAATATTCTTATACAAGCTGTATACCCATCACATATAGCAAATATACAGATACCAGCTGTATACCCATCACATATAGAAAATATACTGATACCAGCTGTATACCCATCACATATAGAAAATATACTGATACCAGCTGTATACCCATCACATATAGAAAATATACTGATACCAGCTATATAGCCATCACATATAGAAAATATACTGATACCAGCTGTATACCTATCGCATATAGAAAATATACTGATACCAGCTGTAAACCCATCGCATATAGAAAATATACTGATACCAGCTGTATTCCCATCGCATATAGAAAATATAATGATACCAGCTGTATACCCATCACATATAGAAAATATACTTCTACCAGCTGTAAACCCATCACATATATAGAAAATATACTGATACCAGCTGTATACCCATCACATATAGAAAATATACATATACCAGCTGTATACGCATCACATATAGCAAATATACTGATACCAGCTGTATACACATCACATATAGAAAATATACTGATACCAGCTGTATACCCATCACATATAGAAAATATAATGATAAGAGCTGTATACCCATCACATATAGCAAATATACTGATACCAGCTGTATACACATCACATATAGAAATATACAGATACCAGCTGTATACCATCACATATAGAAAATATACTGATACCAGCTGTATACCCATCAAATATAGAAAATATACTGATACCAGCTGTAAAACCCATCACATATAGAAAATATACTGATACCAGCTGTATTCCCATCACATATAGAAAATATACTGATACCAGCTGTATACCCATCACATATAGAAAATATACAGATACCAGCTGTATACGCATCACATATAGCAAATATACTGATACCAGCTGTATACACATCACATATAGAAAATATACTGATACCAGCTGTATACCCATCACATATAGAAAATATACTGATAAGAGCTGTATACCCATCACATATAGCAAATATACTGATACCAGCTGTATACACATCACATATAGAAAATATACAGATACCAGCTGTATACCATTAACATATAGAAAATATACTGATACCAGCTGTATACCCATCACATATAGAAAATATACAGATACCAGCTGTATACCCATCACATATAGAAAATATACAGATACCAGATGTATACCCATCACATATAGAAAATATACTGATACCAGCTGTATACCCATCACATATAGCAAATATACAGATACCAGCTGTATAACCATCACATATAGAAAATATACTGATACCAGCTGTATACCCATCACATATAGAAAATATACAGATACCAGCTGTATACCCATCACATATAGAAAATATACTGATACCATCTGTATACCCATCACATATAGAAAATATACAGATACCAGCTGTATACCCATCACATATAGCAAATATACTGATACCAGCTGTATAACCATCACATATAGAAAATATACTGATACCAGCTGTATACCCATCCCATATAGAAAATATACTGATACCAGCTGTATACACATCACATATAGAAAATATACAGATACCAGCTGTATACCATTAACATATAGAAAATATACTGATACCAGCTGTATACCCATCACATATAGAAAATATACTGATACCAGCTGTATTCACATCACATATAGAAAATATACTGATACTAGCTGTATACACATCACATATAGAAAATATACTGATACCAGCTGTATACCCATCACATATAGAAAATATACAGATACCAGCTGTATACCCATCACATATAGTAAATATACAGATACCAGCTGTATACCCATCACATATAGAAAATATACTGATACCAGCTGTATACCCATCACATATAGAAAATATACAGATACCAGCTGTATACCCATCACATATAGAAAATATACTGATACCATCTGTATACCCATCACATATAGAAAATATACAGATACCAGCTGTATACCCATCACATATAGAAAATATACTGATACCAGCGGTATACCCATCACATATAGAAAATATACTGATACCAGCTGTATACCCATCACATATAGCAAATATACTGATACCAGCTGTATACACATCACATATAGCAAATATACTGATACCAGCTGTATACACATCACATGTAGAAAATATACTGATACCAGCTGTATACCCATCACATATAGAAAATATACTGATACCAGCTGTATACCTATCTCATATAGAGAATATATTGATACCAGCTGTATACCCATCACATATAGCAAATATACTGATACCAGCTGTATAACCATCACATATAGAAAATATACTGATACAAGCTGTATACCCATCACATATAGAAAATATACTGATACCAGCTGTATACCCATCACATATAGAAAATATACTGATACCAGCGGTATACCCATCACATATAGAAAATATATTGATACCAGCTGTATACCCATCACATATAGAAAATATACTGATACCAGCTGTATACCCATCACATATAGAAAATATACTGATACCAGCTGTAAACCCATCACATATAGAAAATATACTGATACCAGCTGTATTCCCATCACATATAGAAAATATACTGATACCAGCTGTATACCCATTTCATATAGAAAATATACTGATACCAGCTGTATACACATCACATATAGAAAATATACAGATACCAGCTGTATACCCATCACATATAGAAAATATACTGATACCAGCTGTATACACATCACATATAGAAAATATACTGATACCAGCTGTATACCCATCACATATAGAAAATATACTGATAAGAGCTGTATACCCATCACATATAGCAAATATACTGATACCAGCTGTATACCCATCACATATAGAAAATATACTGATACCAGCTGTATACCCATCACATATAGAGAATATACTGATACCAGCTGTATTCCCATCACATATAGAAAATATACTGATACCAGCTGTATACACATCACATATAGAAAATATACTGATACCAGCTGTATACCCATCACATATAGAAAATATACTGATACCAGCTGTATACCCATCACATATAGCAAATATACTGATGCCAGCTGTATACACATCACATATAGAAAATATACTGATACCAGCTGTATACCCATCACATATAGCAAATATACTGATACCAGCTGTATACACATCACATATAGAAAATATACAGATACCAACTGTATACCCATCACATATAGAAAATATACTGATACCAGCTGTATACCTATCTCATATAGAGAATATATTGATACCAGCTGTATACCCATCACATATAGCAAATATACTGATACAAGCTGTATACCCATCACATATAGAAAATATACTGATACCAGCTATATACCCATCACATATAGCAAATATTCTTATACAAGCTGTATACCCATCACATATAGAAAATATACTGATACCAGCTATATACCCATCACATATAGCAAATATTCTTATACAAGCTGTATACCCATCACATATAGCAAATATACAGATACCAGCTGTATACCCATCACATATAGAAAATATACTGATACCAGCTGTATACCCATCACATATAGAAAATATACTAATACCAGCTGTATACCCATCACATATAGAAAATATACTGATACCAGCTGTATACCCATCACATATAGAAAATATACTGATACCAGCTGTATACCCATCACATATAGAAAATATACTGATACCAGCTGTATACCTATCGCATATAGAAAATATACTGATACCAGCTGTAAACCCATCGCATATAGAAAATATACTGATACCAGCTGTATTCCCATCGCATATAGAAAATATACTGATACCAGCTGTATACCCATCACATATAGAAAATATACTTATACCAGCTGTAAACCCATCACATATATAGAAAATATACTGATACCAGCTGTATACCCATCACATATAGAAAATATACAGATACCAGCTGTATACGCATCACATATAGCAAATATACTGATACAAGCTGTATACACATCACATATAGAAAATATACTGATACCAGCTGTATACCCATCACATATAGAAAATATACTGATAAGAGCTGTATACCCATCACATATAGCAAATATACTGATACCAGCTGTATACACATCACATATAGAAAATATACAGATACCAGCTGTATACCATCACATATAGAAAATATACTGATACCAGCTGTATACCTATCTCATATAGAGAATATATTGATACCAGCTGTATACCCATCACATATAGCAAATATACTGATACCAGCTGTATAACCATCACATATAGAAAATATACTGATACAAGCTGTATACCCATCACATATAGAAAATATACTGATACCAGCTGTAAACCCATTACATATAGAAAATATACTGATACCAGCAGTATAACCATCACATATAGCAAATATACTGATACCAGCTGTATACCCATCACATATAGAAAATATACTGATACCAGCTGTATACCCATCAAATATAGAAAATATACTGATACCAGCTGTAAACCCATCACATATAGAAAATATACTGATACCAGCTGTATTCCCATCACATATAGAAAATATACGGATACCAGCTGTATACCCATCACATATAGAAAATATACAGATACCAGCTGTATACGCATCACATATAGCAAATATACTGATACCAGCTGTATACACATCACATATAGAAAATATACTGATACCAGCTGTATACCCCATCACATATAGAAAATATACTGATACCATCTGTATACCCATCACATATAGAAAATATACAGATACCAGCTGTATACCCATCACATATAGCAAATATACTGATACCAGCTGTATAACCATCACATATAGAAAATATACTGATACCAGCTGTATACCCATCACATATAGAAAATATACTGATACCAGCGGTATACCCATCACATATAGAAAATATACTGATACCAGCGGTATACTCATCACATATAGAAAATATACTGATACCAGCTGTATACCCATCACATATAGCAAATATACTGATACCAGCTGTATACACATCACATATAGAAAATATACAGATACCAACTGTATACCCATCACATATAGAAAATATACTGATACCAGCTGTATACCTATCTCATATAGAGAATATATTGATACCAGCTGTATACCCATCACATATAGCAAATATACTGATACAAGCTGTATACCCATCACATATAGAAAATATACTGATACCAGCTATATACCCATCACATATAGCAAATATTCTTATACAAGCTGTATACCCATCACATATAGAAAATATACTGATACCAGCTATATACCCATCACATATAGCAAATATTCTTATACAAGCTGTATACCCATCACATATAGCAAATATACAGATACCAGCTGTATACCCATCACATATAGAAAATATACTGATACCAGCTGTATACCCATCACATATAGAAAATATACTGATACCAGCTGTATACCCATCACATATAGAAAATATACTGATACCAGCTATATAGCCATCACATATAGAAAATATACTGATACCAGCTGTATACCTATCGCATATAGAAAATATACTGATACCAGCTGTAAACCCATCGCATATAGAAAATATACTGATACCAGCTGTATTCCCATCGCATATAGAAAATATAATGATACCAGCTGTATACCCATCACATATAGAAAATATACTTCTACCAGCTGTAAACCCATCACATATATAGAAAATATACTGATACCAGCTGTATACCCATCACATATAGAAATATACATATACCAGCTGTATACGCATCACATATAGCAAATATACTGATACCAGCTGTATACACATCACATATAGAAATATACTGATACCAGCTGTATACCCATCACATATAGAAAATATAATGATAAGAGCTGTATACCCATCACATATAGCAAATATACTGATACCAGCTGTATACACATCACATATAGAAAATATACAGATACCAGCTGTATACCATCACATATAGAAAATATACTGATACCAGCTGTATACCCATCAAATATAGAAAATATACTGATACCAGCTGTAAACCCATCACATATAGAAAATATACTGATACCAGCTGTATTCCCATCACATATAGAAAATATACTGATACCAGCTGTATACCCATCACATATAGAAAATATACAGATACCAGCTGTATACGCATCACATATAGCAAATATACTGATACCAGCTGTATACACATCACATATAGAAAATATACTGATACCAGCTGTATACCCATCACATATAGAAAATATACTGATAAGAGCTGTATACCCATCACATATAGCAAATATACTGATACCAGCTGTATACACATCACATATAGAAAATATACAGATACCAGCTGTATACCATTAACATATAGAAAATATACTGATACCAGCTGTATACCCATCACATATAGAAAATATACTGATAAGAGCTGTATACCCATCACATATAGCAAATATACTGATACCAGCTGTATACACATCACATATAGAAAATATACAGATACCAGCTGTATACCCATCACATATAGAAAATATACTGATACCAGCTGTATACCTATCTCATATAGAGAATATATTGATACCAGCTGTATACCCATCACATATAGCAAATATACTGATACCAGCTGTATAACCATCACATATAGAAAATATACTGATACAAGCTGTATACCCATCACATATAGAAAATATACTGATACCAGCTGTAAACCCATTACATATAGAAAATATACTGATACCAGCAGTATAACCATCACATATAGCAAATATACAGATACCAGCTGTATAACCATCACATATAGAAAATATACTGATACCAGCTGTATACCCATCACATATAGAAAATATACTGATGCCAGCTGTATTCACATCACATATAGAAAATATACTGATACCAGCTGTATACCCATCACATATAGAAAACATACAGATACCAGCTGTATACCCATCTCATATAGAAAATATACAGATACCAGCTGTATACCCATCACATATAGAAAATATACTGATACCAGCTGTATACCCATCACATATAGCAAATATACAGATACCAGCTGTATAACCATCACATATAGAAAATATACTGATACCAGCTGTATACCCATCACATATAGAAAATATACAGATACCAGCTGTATACCCATCACATATAGAAAATATACTGATACCATCTGTATACCCATCACATATAGAAAATATACAGATACCAGCTGTATACCCATCACATATAGCAAATATACTGATACCAGCTGTATAACCATCACATATAGAAAATATACTGATACCAGCTGTATACCCATCACATATAGAAAATATACTGATACCAGCGGTATACCCATCACATATAGAAAATATACTGATACCAGCGGTATACCCATCACATATAGAAAATATACTGATACCAGCTGTATACCCATCACATATAGAAAATATAATGATACCAGCTGTATACCCATCACATATAGAAAATATATTGATACCAGCTGTAAACCCATCACATATAGAAAATATACTGATACCAGCTGTATTCCCATCACATATAGCAAATATACAGATACCAGCTGTATACCCATCACATATAGAAAATATACTGATACCAGCTGTAAACCCATCACATATAGAAAATATACTGATACCAGCTGTATACCCATCACATATAGCAAATATACAGATACCAGCTGTATACCCATCACATATAGAAAATATACTGATACCAGCTGTATACCCATCACATATAGAAAATATACAGATACCAGCTGTATACCCATCACATATAGAAAATATACTGATACCATCTGTATACCCATCACATATAGAAAATATACAGATACCAGCTGTATACCCATCACATATAGCAAATATACTGATACCAGCTGTATAACCATCACATATAGAAAATATACTGATACCAGCTGTATACCCATCACATATAGAAAATATACTGATACCAGCGGTATACCCATCACATATAGAAAATATACTGATACCAGCGGTATACCCATCACATATAGAAAATATACTGATACCAGCTGTATACCCATCACATATAGAAAATATACTGATACCAGCTGTATACCCATCACATATAGAAAATATATTGATACCAGCTGTATACCCATCACATATAGAAAATATACTGATACCAGCTGTATTCCCATCACATATAGCAAATATACAGATACCAACTGTATACCCATCACATATAGAAAATATACTGATACCAGCTGTATACCCATCACATATAGAAAATATACTGATACCAGCTTTATACCCATCACATATAGAAAATATACTGATACCAGCTGTATACCCATCACATATAGAAAATATACTGATACCAGCTGTATACCCATCACATATAGAAAATATACTGATACCAGCTGTATACCCATCACACATAGAAAATATACAGATACCAGCTGTATACCCATCACATATAGAAAATATACAGATACCAGCTGTATACCCATCACATATAGAAAATATACTGATACCAGCTGTATTCCCATCACATATAGAAAATATACAGATAACAGCTGTATACCCATCACATATAGAAAATATACTGATACCAGCTGTATACACATCACATATATAAAATATACAGATACCAGCTGTATACCCATCACATATAGAAAATATACTGATACCAGCTGTATACACATCACATATAGAAAATATACTGATACCAGCTGTATACCCATCACATATAGCAAATATACTGATACCAGCTGTATACACATCACATATAGCAAATATACTGATACCAGCTGTATACACATCACATATAGAAAATATACTGATACCAGCTGTATACCCATCACATATAGAAAATATACTGATACCAGCTGTATACCTATCTCATATAGAGAATATATTGATACCAGCTGTATACCCATCACATATAGCAAATATACTGATACCAGCTGTATAACCATCACATATAGAAAATATACTGATACAAGCTGTAGACCCATCACATATAGAAAATATACTGATACCAGCTGTAAACCCATTACATATAGAAAATATACTGATACCAGCAGTATAACCATCACATATAGCAAATATACAGATACCAGCTGTATAACCATCACATATAGAAAATATACTGATACCAGCTGTATACCCATCACATATAGAAAATATACTGATACCAGCGGTATACCCATCACATATAGAAAATATATTGATACCAGCTGTATACCCATCACATATAGAAAATATACTGATACCAGCTGTATACCCATCACATATAGAAAATATACTGATACCAGCTGTAAACCCATCACATATAGAAAATATACTGATACCAGCTGTATACCCATCACATATAGAAAATATACTGATACCAGCTGTATTCCCATCACATATAGAAAATATACTGATAACAGCTGTATACCCATCACATATAGAAAATATACTGATACCAGCTGTATACACATCACATATATAAAATATACAGATACCAGCTGTATACCCATCACATATAGAAAATATACTGATACCAGCTGTATACACATCACATATAGAAAATATACTGATACCAGCTGTATACCCATCACATATAGCAAATATACTGATACCAGCTGTATACACATCACATATAGCAAATATACTGATACCAGCTGTATACACATCACATATAGAAAATATACTGATACCAGCTGTATACCCATCACATATAGAAAATATACTGATACCAGCTGTATACCTATCTCATATAGAGAATATATTGATACCAGCTGTATACCCATCACATATAGCAAATATACTGATACCAGCTGTATAACCATCACATATAGAAAATATACTGATACAAGCTGTATACCCATCACATATAGAAAATATACTGATACCAGCTGTAAACCCATTACATATAGAAAATATACTGATACCAGCAGTATAACCATCACATATAGCAAATATACAGATACCAGCTGTATAACCATCACATATAGAAAATATACTGATACCAGCTGTATACCCATCACATATAGAAAATATACTGATACCAGCGGTATACCCATCACATATAGAAAATATACTGATACCATCTGTATACCCATCACATATAGAAAATATACAGATACCAGCTGTAAACCCATTACATATAGAAAATATACTGATACCAGCAGTATAACCATCACATATAGCAAATATACAGATACCAGCTGTATAACCATCACATATAGAAAATATACTGATACCAGCTGTATACCCATCACATATAGAAAATATACTGATACCATCTGTATACCCATCACATATAGAAAATATACAGATACCAGCTGTAAACCCATTACATATAGAAAATATACTGATACCAGCAGTATAACCATCACATATAGCAAATATACAGATACCAGCTGTATACCCATCACATATAGAAAATATACAGATACCAGCTGTATACCCATCACATATAGAAAATATACTGATACCATCTGTATACCCATCACATATAGAAAATATACTGATACCAGCGGTATACCCATCACATATAGAAAATATACTGATACCAGCGGTATACCCATCACATATAGAAAATATACTGATACCATCTGTATACCCATCACATATAGAAAATATAATGATACCAGCTGTATACCCATCACATATAGAAAATATATTGATACCAGCTGTAAACCCATCACATATAGAAAATATACTGATACCAGCTGTATTCCCATCACATATAGCAAATATACAGATACCACCTGTATACCCATCACATATAGAAAATATACTGATACCAGCTGTAAACCCATCACATATAGAAAATATACTGATACCAGCTGTATACCCATCACATATAGAAAATATACTGATACCAGCTGTATACCTATCTCATATAGAGAATATATTGATACCAGCTGTATACCCATCACATATAGCAAATATACTGATACCAGCTGTATAACCATCACATATAGAAAATATACTGATACAAGCTGTATACCCATCACATATAGAAAATATACTGATACCAGCTGTAAACCCATTACATATAGAAAATATACTGATACCAGCAGTATAACCATCACATATAGCAAATATACAGATACCAGCTGTATAACCATCACATATAGAAAATATACTGATACCAGCTGTATACCCATCACATATAGAAAATATACTGATACCAGCGGTATACCCATCACATATAGAAAATATATTGATACCAGCTGTATACCCATCACATATAGAAAATATACTGATACCAGCTGTATACCCATCACATATAGAAAATATACTGATACCAGCTGTAAACCCATCACATATAGAAAATATACTGATACCAGCTGTATTCCCATCACATATAGAAAATATACTGATACCAGCTGTATACCCATTTCATATAGAAAATATACTGATACCAGCTGTATACACATCACATATAGAAAATATACAGATACCAGCTGTATACCCATCACATATAGAAAATATACTGATACCAGCTGTATACACATCACATATAGAAAATATACTGATACCAGCTGTATACCCATCACATATAGAAAATATACTGATAAGAGCTGTATACCCATCACATATAGCAAATATACTGATACCAGCTGTATACCCATCACATATAGAAAATATACTGATACCAGCTGTATACCCATCACATATAGAGAATATACTGATACCAGCTGTATTCCCATCACATATAGAAAATATACTGATACCAGCTGTATACACATCACATATAGAAAATATACTGATACCAGCTGTATACCCATCACATATAGAAAATATACTGATACCAGCTGTATACCCATCACATATAGCAAATATACTGATGCCAGCTGTATACACATCACATATAGAAAATATACAGATACCAACTGTATACCCATCACATATAGAAAATATACTGATACCAGCTGTATACCTATCTCATATAGAGAATATATTGATACCAGCTGTATACCCATCACATATAGCAAATATACTGATACAAGCTGTATACCCATCACATATAGAAAATATACTGATACCAGCTATATACCCATCACATATAGCAAATATTCTTATACAAGCTGTATACCCATCACATATAGAAAATATACAGATACCAGCTGTATACCCATCACATATAGAAAATATACTGATACCAGCTGTATACCCATCACATATAGAAAATATACTAATACCAGCTGTATACCCATCACATATAGAAAATATACTGATACCAGCTGTATACCCATCACATATAGAAAATATACTGATACCAGCTGTATACCCATCACATATAGAAAATATACTGATACCAGCTGTATACCTATCGCATATAGAAAATATACTGATACCAGCTGTAAACCCATCGCATATAGAAAATATACTGATACCAGCTGTATTCCCATCGCATATAGAAAATATACTGATACCAGCTGTATACCCATCACATATAGAAAATATACTTATACCAGCTGTAAACCCATCACATATATAGAAAATATACTGATACCAGCTGTATACCCATCACATATAGAAAATATACAGATACCAGCTGTATACGCATCACATATAGCAAATATACTGATACCAGCTGTATACACATCACATATAGAAAATATACTGATACCAGCTGTATACCCATCACATATAGAAAATATACTGATAATAGCTGTATACCCATCACATATAGCAAATATACTGATACCAGCTGTATACACATCACATATAGAAAATATACAGATACCAGCTGTATACCATCACATATAGAAAATATACTGATACCAGCTGTATACCTATCTCATATAGAGACTATATTGATACCAGCTGTATACCCATCACATATAGCAAATATACTGATACCAGCTGTATAACCATCACATATAGAAAATATACTGATACAAGCTGTATACCCATCACATATAGAAAATATACTGATACCAGCTGTAAACCCATTACATATAGAAAATATACTGATACCAGCAGTATAACCATCACATATAGCAAATATACAGATACCAGCTGTATAACCATCACATATAGAAAATATACTGATACCAGCTGTATACCCATCACATATAGAAAATATACTGATGCCAGCTGTATTCACATCACATATAGAAAATATACTGATACCAGCTGTATACCCATCACATATAGAAAATATACAGATACCAGCTGTATACCCATCTCATATAGAAAATATACAGATACCAGCTGTATACCCATCACATATAGAAAATATACTGATACCAGCTGTATACCCATCACATATAGCAAATATACAGATACCAGCTGTATAACCATCACATATAGAAAATATACTGATACCAGCTGTATACCCATCACATATAGAAAATATACAGATACCAGCTGTATACCCATCACATATAGAAAATATACTGATACCATCTGTATACCCATCACATATAGAAAATATACAGATACCAGCTGTATACCCATCACATATAGCAAATATACTGATACCAGCTGTATAACCATCACATATAGAAAATATACTGATACCAGCTGTATACCCATCACATATAGAAAATATACTGATACCAGCGGTATACCCATCACATATAGAAAATATACTGATACCAGCGGTATACCCATCACATATAGAAAATATACTGATACCAGCTGTATACCCATCACATATAGAAAATATAATGATACCAGCTGTATACCCATCACATATAGAAAATATATTGATACCAGCTGTAAACCCATCACATATAGAAAATATACTGATACCAGCTGTATTCCCATCACATATAGCAAATATACAGATACCAGCTGTATACCCATCACATATAGAAAATATACTGATACCAGCTGTAAACCCATCACATATAGAAAATATACTGATACCAGCTGTATACCCATCACATATAGCAAATATACAGATACCAGCTGTATACCCATCACATATAGAAAATATACTGATACCAGCTGTATACCCATCACATATAGAAAATATACAGATACCAGCTGTATACCCATCACATATAGAAAATATACTGATACCATCTGTATACCCATCACATATAGAAAATATACAGATACCAGCTGTATACCCATCACATATAGCAAATATACTGATACCAGCTGTATAACCATCACATATAGAAAATATACTGATACCAGCTGTATACCCATCACATATAGAAAATATACTGATACCAGCGGTATACCCATCACATATAGAAAATATACTGATACCAGCGGTATACCCATCACATATAGAAAATATACTTATACCAGCTGTAAACCCATCACATATATAGAAAATATACTGATACCAGCTGTATACCCATCACATATAGAAAATATACAGATACCAGCTGTATACGCATCACATATAGCAAATATACTGATACCAGCTGTATACACATCACATATAGAAAATATACTGATACCAGCTGTATACCCATCACATATAGAAAATATACTGATAATAGCTGTATACCCATCACATATAGCAAATATACTGATACCAGCTGTATACACATCACATATAGAAAATATACAGATACCAGCTGTATACCATCACATATAGAAAATATACTGATACCAGCTGTATACCTATCTCATATAGAGACTATATTGATACCAGCTGTATACCCATCACATATAGCAAATATACTGATACCAGCTGTATAACCATCACATATAGAAAATATACTGATACAAGCTGTATACCCATCACATATAGAAAATATACTGATACCAGCTGTAAACCCATTACATATAGAAAATATACTGATACCAGCAGTATAACCATCACATATAGCAAATATACTGATACCAGCTGTATACCCATCACATATAGAAAATATACTGATACCAGCTGTATACCCATCAAATATAGAAAATATACTGATACCAGCTGTAAACCCATCACATATAGAAAATATACTGATACCAGCTGTATTCCCATCACATATAGAAAATATACTGATACCAGCTGTATACCCATCACATATAGAAAATATACAGATACCAGCTGTATACGCATCACATATAGCAAATATACTGATACCAGCTGTATACACATCACATATAGAAAATATACTGATACCAGCTGTATACCCATCACATATAGAAAATATACTGATACCATCTGTATACCCATCACATATAGAAAATATACAGATACCAGCTGTATACCCATCACATATAGCAAATATACTGATACCAGCTGTATAACCATCACATATAGAAAATATACTGATACCAGCTGTATACCCATCACATATAGAAAATATACTGATACCAGCGGTATACCCATCACATATAGAAAATATACTGATACCAGCGGTATACTCATCACATATAGAAAATATACTGATACCAGCTGTATACCCATCACATATAGAAAATATACTGAGACCAGCTGTATACCCATCACATATAGAAAATATATTGATACCAGCTGTATACCCATCACATATAGAAAATATACTGATACCAGCTGTATTCCTATCACATATAGCAAATATACAGATACCAACTGTATACCCATCACATATAGAAAATATACTGATACCAGCTGTATACCCATCACATATAGCAAATATACTGATACCAGCTGTATACACATCACATATAGAAAATATACAGATACCAACTGTATACCCATCACATATAGAAAATATACTGATACCAGCTGTATACCTATCTCATATAGAGAATATATTGATACCAGCTGTATACCCATCACATATAGCAAATATACTGATACAAGCTGTATACCCATCACATATAGAAAATATACTGATACCAGCTATATACCCATCACATATAGCAAATATTCTTATACAAGCTGTATACCCATCACATATAGAAAATATACTGATACCAGCTATATACCCATCACATATAGCAAATATTCTTATACAAGCTGTATACCCATCACATATAGCAAATATACAGATACCAGCTGTATACCCATCACATATAGAAAATATACTGATACCAGCTGTATACCCATCACATATAGAAAATATACTGATACCAGCTGTATACCCATCACATATAGAAAATATACTGATACCAGCTGTATACCCATCACATATAGCAAATATACTGATACCAGCTGTATACCTATCGCATATAGAAAATATACTGATACCAGCTGTAAACCCATCGCATATAGAAAATATACTGATACCAGCTGTATTCCCATCGCATATAGAAAATATAATGATACCAGCTGTATACCCATCACATATAGAAAATATACTTCTACCAGCTGTAAACCCATCACATATATAGAAAATATACTGATACCAGCTGTATACCCATCACATATAGCAAATATACAGATACCAACTGTATACCCATCACATATAGAAAATATACTGATACCAGCTGTATACCCATCACATATAGAAAATATACTGATACCAGGTTTATACCCATCACATATAGAAAATATACTGATACCAGCTGTATACCCATCACATATAGAAAATATACTGATACCAGCTGTATACCCATCACATATAGAAAATATACTGATACCAGCTGTATACCCATCACACATAGAAAATATACAGATACCAGCTGTATACCCATCACATATAGAAAATATACAGATACCAGCTGTATACCCATCACATATAGAAAATATACTGATACCAGCTGTATTCCCATCACATATAGAAAATATACTGATAACAGCTGTATACCCATCACATATAGAAAATATACTGATACCAGATGTATACACATCACATATATAAAATATACAGATACCAGCTGTATACCCATCACATATAGCAAATATACTGATACCAGCTGTATACACATCACATATAGCAAATATACTGATACCAGCTGTATACACATCACATGTAGAAAATATACTGATACCAGCTGTATACCCATCACATATAGAAAATATACTGATACCAGCTGTATACCCATCACATATAGAAAATATACTGATACCAGCTGTATACCCATCACATATAGAAAATATACTGATACCAGCGGTATACCCATCACATATAGAAAATATATTGATACCAGCTGTATACCCATCACATATAGAAAATATACTGATACCAGCTGTATACCCATCACACATAGAAAATATACTGATACCAGCTGTAAACCCATCACATATAGAAAATATACTGATACCAGCTGTATTCCCATCACATATAGAAAATATACTGATACCAGCTGTATACCCATTTCATATAGAAAATATACTGATACCAGCTGTATACACATCACATATAGAAAATATACAGATACCAGCTGTATACCCATCACATATAGAAAATATACTGATACCAGCTGTATACACATCACATATAGAAAATATACTGATACCAGCTGTATACCCATCACATATAGAAAATATACTGATAAGAGCTGTATACCCATCACATATAGCAAATATACTGATACCAGCTGTATACCCATCACATATAGAAAATATACTGATACCAGCTGTATACCCATCACATATAGAGAATATACTGATACCAGCTGTATTCCCATCACATATAGAAAATATACTGATACCAGCTGTATACACATCACATATAGAAAATATACTGATACCAGCTGTATACCCATCACATATAGAAAATATACTGATACCAGCTGTATACCCATCACATATAGCAAATATACTGATGCCAGCTGTATACACATCACATATAGAAAATATACTGATACCAGCTGTATACCCATCACATATAGAAAATATACAGATACCAACTGTATACCCATCACATATAGAAAATATACTGATACCAGCTGTATACCTATCTCATATAGAGAATATATTGATACCAGCTGTATACCCATCACATATAGCAAATATACTGATACAAGCTGTATACCCATCACATATAGAAAATATACTGATACCAGCTATATACCCATCACATATAGCAAATATTCTTATACAAGCTGTATACCCATCACATATAGCAAATATACAGATACCAGCTGTATAACCATCACATATAGAAAATATACTGATACCAGCTGTATACCCATCACATATAGAAAATATACAGATACCAGCTGTATACCCATCACATATAGAAAATATACTGATACCATCTGTATACCCATCACATATAGAAAATATACAGATACCAGCTGTATACCCATCACATATAGCAAATATACTGATACCAGCTATATACCCATCACATATAGCAAATATTCTTATACAAGCTGTATACCCATCACATATAGAAAATATACTGATACCAGCTATATACCCATCACATATAGCAAATATTCTTATACAAGCTGTATACCCATCACATATAGCAAATATACAGATACCAGCTGTATACCCATCACATATAGAAAAATATACTGATACCAGCTGTATACCCATCACATATAGAAAATATACTGATACCAGCGGTATACCCATCACATATAGAAAATATACTGATACCAGCTGTATACCCATCACATATAGAAAATATACTGATACCAGCTGTATACCCATCACATATAGAAAATATACTGATACCAGCTGTATACCTATCGCATATAGAAAATATACTGATACCAGCTGTAAACCCATCTCATATAGAAAATATACTGATACCAGCTGTATTCCCATCGCATATAGAAAATATACTGATACCAGCTGTATACCCATCACATATAGAAAATATACTTATACCAGCTGTAAACCCATCACATATATAGAAAATATACTGATACCAGCTGTATACCCATCACATATAGCAAATATACTGATACCAGCTGTATAACCATCACATATAGAAAATATACTGATACAAGCTGTATACCCATCACATATAGAAAATATACTGATACCAGCTGTAAACCCATTACATATAGAAAATATACTGATACCAGCAGTATAACCATCACATATAGCAAATATACTGATACCAGCTGTATACCCATCACATATAGAAAATATACTGATACCAGCTGTATACCCATCAAATATAGAAAATATACTGATACCAGCTGTAAACCCATCACATATAGAAAATATACTGATACCAGCTGTATTCCCATCACATATAGAAAATATACTGATACCAGCTGTATACCCATCACATATAGAAAATATACAGATACCAGCTGTATACGCATCACATATAGCAAATATACTGATACCAGCTGTATACACATCACATATAGAAAATATACTGATACCAGCTGTATACCCATCACATATAGAAAATATACTGATAAGAGCTGTATACCCATCACATATAGCAAATATACTGATACCAGCTGTATACACATCACATATAGAAAATATACAGATACCAGCTGTATACCCATCACATATAAAAAATATACTGATACCAGCTGTATACCTATCTCATATAGAGAATATATTGATACCAGCTGTATACCCATCACATATAGCAAATATACTGATACCAGCTGTATAACCATCACATATAGAAAATATACTGATACAAGCTGTATACCCATCACATATAGAAAATATACTGATACCAGCTGTAAACCCATTACATATAGAAAATATACTGATACCAGCAGTATAACCATCACATATAGCAAATATACAGATACCAGCTGTATAACCATCACATATAGAAAATATACTGATACCAGCTGTATACCCATCACATATAGAAAATATACTGATACCAGCGGTATACACATCACATATAGAAAATATATTGATACCAGCTGTATACCCATCACATATAGAAAATACACTGATACCAGCTGTATACCCATCACATATAGAAAATATACTGATACCAGCTGTAAACCCATCACATATAGAAAATATACTGATACCAGCTGTATTCCCATCACATATAGAAAATATACTGATACCAGCTGTATACCCATCCCATATAGAAAATATACCGATACCAGCTGTATACACATCACATATAGAAAATATACAGATACCAGCTGTATACCATTAACATATAGAAAATATACTGATACCAGCTGTATACCCATCACATATAGAAAATATACTGATACCAGCTGTATTCACATCACATATAGAAAATATACTGATACTAGCTGTATACACATCACATATAGAAAATATACTGATACCAGCTGTATACCCATCACATATAGAAAATATACAGATACCAGCTGTATACCCATCACATATAGCAAATATACAGATACCAGCTGTATACCCATCACATATAGAAAATATACTGATACCAGCTGTATACCCATCACATATAGAAAATATACAGATACCAGCTGTATACCCATCACATATAGAAAATATACTGATACCATCTGTATACCCATCACATATAGAAAATATACAGATACCAGCTGTATACCCATCACATATAGAAAATATACTGATACCAGCGGTATACCCATCACATATAGAAAATATACTGATACCAGCTGTATACCCATCACATATAGCAAATATACTGATACCAGCTGTATACACATCACATATAGCAAATATACTGATACCAGCTGTATACACATCACATGTAGAAAATATACTGATACCAGCTGTATACCCATCACATATAGAAAATATACTGATACCAGCTGTATACCTATCTCATATAGAGAATATATTGATACCAGCTGTATACCCATCACATATAGCAAATATACTGATACCAGCTGTATAACCATCACATATAGAAAATATACTGATACAAGCTGTATACCCATCACATATAGAAAATATACTGATACCAGCTGTAAACCCATTACATATAGAAAATATACTGATACCAGCAGTATAACCATCACATATAGCAAATATACAGATACCAGCTGTATAACCATCACATATAGAAAATATACTGATACCAGCTGTATACCCATCACATATAGAAAATATACTGATACCAGCGGTATACCCATCACATATAGAAAATATATTGATACCAGCTGTATACCCATCACATATAGAAAATATACTGATACCAGCTGTATACCCATCACATATAGAAAATATACTGATACCAGCTGTAAACCCATCACATATAGAAAATAAACTGATACCAGCTGTATTCCCATCACATATAGAAAATATACTGATACCAGCTGTATACCCATTTCATATAGAAAATATACTGATACCAGCTGTATACACATCACATATAGAAAATATACAGATACCAGCTGTATACCCATCACATATAGAAAATATACTGATACCAGCTGTATACACATCACATATAGAAAATATACTGATACAAGCTGTATACCCATCACATATAGAAAATATACTGATACCAGCTATATACCCATCACATATAGCAAATATTCTTATACAAGCTGTATACCCATCACATATAGAAAATATACTGATACCAGCTATATACCCATCACATATAGCAAATATTCTTATACAAGCTGTATACCCATCACATATAGCAAATATACAGATACCAGCTGTATACCCATCACATATAGAAAATATACTGATACCAGCTGTATACCCATCACATATAGAAAATATACTAATACCAGCTGTATACCCATCACATATAGAAAATATACTGATACCAGCTGTATACCCATCACATATAGAAAATATACTGATACCAGCTGTATACCCATCACATATAGAAAATATACTGATACCAGCTGTATACCCATCACATATAGAAAATATACTGATAAGAGCTGTATACCCATCACATATAGCAAATATACTGATACCAGCTGTATACACATCACATATAGAAAATATACAGATACCAGCTGTATACCATCACATATAGAAAATATACTGATACCAGCTGTATACCTATCTCATATAGAGAATATATTGATACCAGCTGTATACCCATCACATATAGCAAATATACTGATACCAGCTGTATAACCATCACATATAGAAAATATACTGATACAAGCTGTATACCCATCACATATAGAAAATATACTGATACCAGCTGTAAACCCATTACATATAGAAAATATACTGATACCAGCAGTATAACCATCACATATAGCAAATATACTGATACCAGCTGTATACCCATCACATATAGAAAATATACTGATACCAGCTGTATACCCATCAAATATAGAAAATATACTGATACCAGCTGTAAACCCATCACATATAGAAAATATACTGATACCAGCTGTATTCCCATCACATATAGAAAATATACTGATACCAGCTGTATACCCATCACATATAGAAAATATACAGATACCAGCTGTATACGCATCACATATAGCAAATATACTGATACCAGCTGTATACACATCACATATAGAAAATATACTGATACCAGCTGTATACCCATCACATAATACATAATACATACATAGTACAGGCTGCTGACACATATATAATATATAATACATAGTACAGGCTGCTGACACATATATAATATATAATACATAGTACAGGCTGCTGACACATATATAATATATAATACATAGTACAGGCTGCTGACACATATATAATATATAATACACAGTACAGGCTGCTGACACATATATAATATATAATACATAGTACAGGCTGCTGACACATATATAATATATAATACACAGTACAGGCTGCTGACACATATATAATATATAATACACAGTACAGGCTGATGACACATATATAATATATAATACATAGTACAGGCTGCTGACACATATATAATATATAATACATAGTACAGGCTGCTGACACATATATAATATATAATACATAGTACAGGCTGCTGACACATATATAATATATAATACATAGTACAGGCTGCTGACACATATATAATATATAATACACAGTACAGGCTGCTGACACATATATAATATATAATACATAGTACAGGCTGCTGACACATATATAATACATAGTACAGGCTGCTGACACATATATAATATATAATACATAGTACAGGCTGCTGACACATATATAATATATAATACATAGTACAGGCTGCTGACACATATATAATATATAATACACAGTACAGGCTGCTGACACATATATAATATATAATACATAGTACAGGCTGCTGACACATATATAATATATAATACATAGTACAGGCTGATGACACATATATAATATATAATACACAGTACAGGCTGCTGACACATATATAATATATAATACATAGTACAGGCTGATGACACATATATAATATATAATACATAGTACAGGCTGCTGACACATATATAATATATAATACACAGTACAGGCTGCTGACACATATATAATATATAATACATAGTACAGGCTGCTGACACATATATAATATATAATACATAGTACAGGCTGATGACACATATATAATATATAATACATAGTACAGGCTGCTGACACATATATAATATATAATACACAGTACAGGCTGCTGACACATATATAATATATAATACATAGTACAGGCTGCTGACACATATATAATATATAATACATAGTACAGGCTGCTGACACATATATAATATATAATACATAGTACAGGCTGATGACACATATATAATATATAATACACAGTACAGGCTGCTGACACATATATAATATATAATACATAGTACAGGCTGATGACACATATATAATATATAATACACAGTACAGGCTGCTGACACATATATAATATATAATACACAGTACAGGCTGCTGACACATATATAATATATAATACATAGTACAGGCTGCTGACACATATATAATATATAATACATAGTACAGGCTGCTGACACATATATAATACATAGTACAGGCTGCTGACACATATATAATATATAATACATAGTACAGGCTGATGACACATATATAATATATAATACACAGTACAGGCTGCTGACACATATATAATATATAATACATAGTACAGGCTGATGACACATATATAATATATAATACATAGTACAGGCTGCTGACACATATATAATACATAATACATAGTACAGGCTGATGACACATATATAATACATAATACACAGTACAGGCTGATGACACATATATAATATATAATACATAGTACAGGCTGCTGACACATATATAATATATAATACACAGTACAGGCTGATGACACATATATAATACATAGTACAGGCTGCTGACACATATATAATACATAATACACAGTACAGGCTGATGACACATATATAATATATAATACATAGTACAGGCTGCTGACACATATATAATATATAATACATAGTACAGGCTGCTGACACATATATAATACATAATACACAGTACAGGCTGATGACACATATATAATATATAATACATAGTACAGGCTGCTGACACATATATAATATATAATACACAGTACAGGCTGATGACACATATATAATACATAGTACAGGCTGCTGACACATATATAATACATAATACATAGTACAGGCTGATGACACATATATAATATATAATACATAGTACAGGCTGCTGACACATATATAATATATAACATATAACACACAATAAGTTCCCAGCATAATTATCCGGGGGAGCGAGGAACAGGAAGTGCGGAGTTAACCCCTTCAGCCCTAGCCCAGTTATATTTACTTTACATGTAACTCCAGCCCCGTCATAAACTCCACATGTTCAGACTGAAAGAGCAACATTTACTCATGGCCTCTGAGTCCGTGGGGAGCGGGAACCTTACAAAACACAGACCTTGTTATTCTCTCAGCCAAACGAGGGGAATGTTCCATCCTCAGCCGCTCTCCCAAAAACTCTCTGACTAAAAATACAAAATAAGAATAGCGCACAGGACGCCGAGTACCGCTAAATCCGCAACTTTATTTATTTAAAATCCTTAATCCCGTCACCAGTCATTATTCTATGATTTCACTCTCTCTCGTCTGAGGGGACACGGCCGCCTGCACCCCGCATCCCGACACCCAACTACAGACATTTTTTGGTGTTAAACAATTTTATAAAAAGCCATCGCTCTGCCAGCGACACTCAAATAACCGCATGTGTGTAACATAATACCGATATGCAAGAAAAAACATTCCAGAAAACTGCTCAGGGTGTCCCTGACCTGCCCTGATCCAATGCCAAATAATACCGCCATACACTGCTCACATAATACCGCCATACACTGCTCACATAATACCGCCATACACTGCTCACATAATACCCCCATACACTGCTCATGTAATACCCCCATACACTGCTCATGTAATACCACCATACACTGCTCACATAATACCACCATACACTGCTCATGTAATATCACCATACACTGCTCACATAATACCACCATACACTGCTCATGTAATATCACCATACACTGCTCATGTAATATCACCATACACTGCCCATGTAATACCGCCATACACTGCTCACATAATACCACCATACACTGCTCACATAATACCGCCGTACACTGCCTGCTCACATAATACCACCATACACTGCTCACATAATACCGCCGTACACTGCTCACATAATACAACCATACACTGCTCACATAATACCGCCATACACTGCTCACATAATACCACGATGCACTGCTCACATAATACCACCATACACTGCTCACATAATACCACCATACACTGCTCACATAATACCGCCATACACTGCTCACATAATACCACCATACACTGCTCACATAATACCACCATACACTGCTCACGTAATACCGCCATACACTGCTCACATAATACCACTATACACTGCTCATGTAATACCCCCATACACTGCTCATGTAATATCCCCATACACTGCTCATGTAATACCACCATACACTGCTCATGTAATATCACCATACAGTGCTCACGTAATATCACCATACACTGCTCACATAATACCGCCATACACTGCACACAAAATACCACCATACACTGCTCACATAATACCATCATACACTGCTCACATACCACCATACACTGCTCACATAATACCACCATACAGTGCTCACATAATACCACCGTACACTGCTCACATAATACCACCATACACTGCTCACGTAATTCCGCCATACACTGCTCATGTAATATCACCATACACTGCTCGTGTAATACCACCATACACTGCTCATGTAATATCACCATACAGTGCTCATGTAATATCACCATATACTGCTCATGTAATATCACCATACACTGCTCATGTAATACCACCATACACTGCTCATGTAATACCGCCACACACTGCTCACGTAATATCACCATACACTGCTCATGTAATACCACCATACACTGCTCATGTAATATCACCATACACTGCTCATGTAATACCACCATACACTGCTCATGTAATACCACCATACACTGCTCATGTAATATCACCATACACTGCTCATGTAATATCACCATACACTGCTCATGTAATACCACCATACACTGCTCACATAATACCACCATAAAGTGCTCATGTAATATCACCATACACTGCTCTAATAATACCACCATACACTGCCCACATAATACCACCGTACACTGCTCACATAATACCACCATACACTGCTCACGTAATTCCGCCATACACTGCTCATGTAATATCACCATACACTGCTCATGTAATATCACCATACACTGCTGATGTAATACCACCATACACTGCTCATGTAATGCCACCATACACTGCTCATGTAATGCCACCATACACTGCTCATGTAATGCCACCATACACTGCTCATGTAATACCACCATACACTGCTCATGTAATATCACCATACACTGCTCATGTAATACCACCATACACTGCTCATGTAATATCACCATACACTGCTCATGTAATATCACCATACACTGCTCATGTAATACCGCCATACACTGCTCATGTAATATCCCCATACACTGCTCATGTAATATCACCATACACTGCTCATGTAATACCACCATAAGGTGCTCATGTAATACCACCATACACTGCTCATGTAATATCACCATACACTGCTCATGTAATATCACCATACACTGCTCACATAATACCACCATACACTGCTCATGTAATATCACCATACACTGCTCATGTAATATCACCATACACTGCCCATGTAATACCGCCATACACTGCTCACATAATACCACCATACACTGCTCACATAATACCGCCGTACACTGCCTGCTCACATAATACCACCATACACTGCTCACATAATACCGCCGTACACTGCTCACATAATACAACCATACACTGCTCACATAATACCGCCATACACTGCTCACATAATACCACGATGCACTGCTCACATAATACCACCATACACTGCTCACATAATACCACCATACACTGCTCACATAATACCGCCATACACTGCTCACATAATACCACCATACACTGCTCACATAATACCGCCATACACTGCTCACATAATACCACCATACACTGCTCACATAATACCACCATACACTGCTCACGTAATACCGCCATACACTGCTCACATAATACCACTATACACTGCTCATGTAATACCCCCATACACTGCTCATGTAATATCCCCATACACTGCTCATGTAATACCACCATACACTGCTCATGTAATATCACCATACAGTGCTCACGTAATATCACCATACACTGCTCACATAATACCGCCATACACTGCACACAAAATACCACCATACACTGCTCACATAATACCATCATACACTGCTCACATACCACCATACACTGCTCACATAATACCACCATACAGTGCTCACATAATACCACCGTACACTGCTCACATAATACCACCATACACTGCTCACGTAATTCCGCCATACACTGCTCATGTAATATCACCATACACTGCTCGTGTAATACCACCATACACTGCTCATGTAATATCACCATACAGTGCTCATGTAATATCACCATATACTGCTCATGTAATATCACCATACACTGCTCATGTAATACCACCATACACTGCTCATGTAATACCGCCACACACTGCTCACGTAATATCACCATACACTGCTCATGTAATACCACCATACACTGCTCATGTAATATCACCATACACTGCTCATGTAATACCACCATACACTGCTCATGTAATACCACCATACACTGCTCATGTAATATCACCATACACTGCTCATGTAATATCACCATACACTGCTCATGTAATACCACCATACACTGCTCACATAATACCACCATAAAGTGCTCATGTAATATCACCATACACTGCTCTAATAATACCACCATACACTGCCCACATAATACCACCGTACACTGCTCACATAATACCACCATACACTGCTCACGTAATTCTGCCATACACTGCTCATGTAATATCACCATACACTGCTCATGTAATATCACCATACACTGCTGATGTAATACCACCATACACTGCTCATGTAATGCCACCATACACTGCTCATGTAATGCCACCATACACTGCTCATGTAATGCCACCATACACTGCTCATGTAATACCACCATACACTGCTCATGTAATATCACCATACACTGCTCATGTAATACCACCATACACTGCTCATGTAATATCACCATACACTGCTCATGTAATATCACCATACACTGCTCATGTAATACCGCCATACACTGCTCATGTAATATCCCCATACACTGCTCATGTAATATCACCATACACTGCTCATGTAATACCACCATACACTGCTCACATAATACCACCATAAGGTGCTCATGTAATACCACCATACACTGCTCATGTAATATCACCATACACTGCTCATGTAATATCACCATACACAGCTCATGTAATATCGCCATACACTGCTCATGTAATACCGCCACACACTGCTCACGTAATTCCGCCATACACTGCTCATGTAACACCACCATACACTGCTCATGTAATATCACCTTACACTGCTCATGTAATATCACCATACACTGCTCATGTAATATCACCATACACTGCTCATGTAATACCACCATACACTGCTCATGTAATACCACCATACACTGCTCATGTAATACCACCATACACTGCTCATGTAATACCACCATACACTGCTCATGTAATACCACCATACACTGCTCATGTAATACCACCATACACTGCTCATGTAATATCACCATACACTGCTCATGTAATACCACCATACACTGCTCATGTAATACCACCATACACTGCTCATGTAATATCACCATACACTGCTCATGTAATACCACCATACACTGCTCATGTAATACCACCATACACTGCTCATGTAATACCACCATACACTGCTCATGTAATATCATCATACACTGCTCATGTAATACCACCATACACTGCTCATGTAATACCACCATACACTGCTCATGTAATATCACCATACACTGCTCATGTAATACCACCATACACTGCTCATGTAATACCACCATACACTGCTCATGTAATACCACCATACACTGCTCATGTAATATCACCATACACTGCTTATGTAATACCACCATACACTGCTCATGTAATACCACCATACACTGCTCATGTAATACCCCCATACACTGCTCATGTAATATCACCATACACTGCTCATGTAATACCGCCATACACTGCTCATGTAATATCGTCATACACTGCCCATGTAATATCGCCATACACTGCTCATGTAATACCGCCATACACTGCTCATGTAATACCGCCATACACTGCTCATGTAATACCGCCATACACTGCTCATGTAATACCGCCATACACTGCTCATGTAATACCGCCATACACTGCTCACGTAATACCGCCATAGACTGCTCACGTAATATCACCATACACTGCTCACGTAATTCCGCCATACACTGCTCATGTAATACCGCCATACACTGCTCATGTAATACCACCATACACTGCTCATGTAATATCACCATACACTGCTCAAGTAATATCCCCATACACTGCTCATGTAATATCGCCATACACTGCTCATGTAATACCGCCATACACTGCTCATGTAATACCCCCATACACTGCTCATGTAATACCACCATACACTGCTCATGTAATATCACCATACACTGCTCATGTAATATCACCATACACTGCTCATGTAATATCACCATACACTGCTCATGTAATATCACCATACACTGCCCATGTAATATCCCCATACACTGCTCATGTAATACCACCATACACTGCCCATGTAATACCACCATACACTGCTCATGTAATATCACCATACAGTGCTCATGTAATATCACCATACACTGCCCATGTAATACCACCATACACTGCTCATGTAATACCACCATACACTGCTCATGTAATACCACCATACACTGCTCATGTAATACCACCATACACTGCTCATGTAATATCCCCATACACTGCTCATGTAATACCACCATACACTGCTCATGTAATACCATCATACACTGCCCATGTAATATCCCCATACACTGCTCATGTAATATCACTATACACTGCTCACGTAATACAACCATACACTGCCCTAACAATACCATCAATATACAGAACCATCAATATACAGAACCAGCAATATACAGAACCATCAATGTACAGAACCATCAATGTACAGAACCCTCGATATACAGAACCATCGATATACAGAACCCTCGATATACAGAACCATCGATGTACAGAACCATCGATGTACAGAACCATCGATGTACAGAACCATCGATGTACAGGACCATCGATATACAGAACCATCGATATACAGAACCATCAATATACAGGAGCATCAATATACAGGAGCATCAATATACAGAACCATCAATATACAGAACCATCAATGTACAGAACCAGCAATATACAGGACCATCAATAAACGGAACCATCAATGTACAGAACCATCAATATACAGGACCATCAATAAACGGAACCATCAATGTACAGAACCATCAATATACAGGACCATCAACATACAGAACCATCAACGTACAGAACCATCAATATACAAGACCATCAATATACAGGACCATCAATATACAGAACCATCAATATATAGAACCAGCAATGTACAGAACCCTCAATATACAGAACCCTCAATATACAGAACCATCAATATACAGAACCATCAATATACAGAACCACCAATATACAGAACCATCAATATACAGAACCACCAATGTACAGAACCATCAATGTACAGAACCAGCAATATACAGAACAATCAATATACAGAACCATCAATGTACAGAACCATCAATGTACAGAACCATCAATGTACAGAACCATCAATATACAGAACCATCAATATACAGAACCATCAATATACAGAACCACCAATATACAGAACCATCAATATACAGAACCATCAATATACAGAACCAGCAATATACAGAACCACCAATATACAGAACCATCAATATACAGAACCACCAATATACAGAACCATCAATGTACAGAACCATCAATATACAGAACAATCAATATACAGAACCATCAATATACAGAACAATAACTTTTCCGTCACTATCAATATACAGGACCATCAATACACAGAACCATCAATACACAGAACCATCAATATACAGAACCATAAATGTACAGAACCATCAATGTACAGAACCATCAATATACAGAACCATCAATATACAGAACCATCAATGTACAGAACCATCAATGTACATAACCATCAATGTACAGAACCATCAATGTACAGAACCAGCAATGTACAGAACCATCAATATACAGAACCATCAATATACAGAACCACCAATATACAGAACCATCAATATACAGAACCACCAATATACAGAACCATCAATGTACAGAACCATCAATGTACAGAACCATCAATATACAGAACCAGCAATGTACAGAACCATCAATATACAGGACCATCAATATACAGAACCATCAATATACAGGACCATCAATATACAGAACAATCAATATACAGGACCATCAATATACAGAACCAGCAATGTACAGAACCAGCAATGTACAGAACCAGCAATACACAGAACCATCAATATACAGAACCAGCAATGTACAGAACCAGCAATACACAGAACCATCAATATACAGAACCAGCAATGTACAGAACCATCAATGTACAGAACCACCAATGTACAGAACCATCAATATACAGAACCATCAATATACAGAACCATCAATATACAGAACCATCAATATACAGAACCATCAATGTACAGAACCATCAATGTACAGAACCATCAATGTACAGAACCATCAATGTACAGAACCAGCAATGTACAGAACCAGCAATATACAGAACCATCAATATACAGAACCATCAATATACAGAACCATCAATATACAGAACCATCAATATACAGAACCATCAATGTACAGAACCACCAATGTACAGAACCATCAATATACTGAACCATACAGAACCATCAATATACAGAACCATCAATATACCGAACCATACAGAACCATCAATATACAGAACCACCAATGTACAGAACCATCTATATACAGAATCATCAATATACAGAACCATCAATATACAGAATCATCAATATACAGAACCATCAATGTACAGAACCATCAATATACAGAACCACCAATATACAGAACCATCAATGTACAGAACCACCAATATACAGAACCATCTATATACAGAACCATCAATATACCGAACCATACAGAACCATCAATATATAGAACCATCAATATACCGAACCATACAAAACCATCAATATACAGAACCATCAATATACAGAACCACCAATGTACAGAACCACCAATATACAGAACCAGCAATATACAGGACCATCAATAAACAGAACCATCAATATACAGGACCATCAATATACAGAACCATGAATATAAAGAACCATCAATGTACAGAACCATAAATATACAAGACCAGCAATATACAGAACCATCAATATACAGAACCATCAATATACAGAACCATGAATATAAAGAACCATCAATATACAGAACCATCGATGTACAGAACCATCAATGTACAGAACCATCAATGTACAGAACCATCAATGTACAGAACCATCAATGTACAGAACCATCAATGTACAGAACCATCAATATACAGAACCATCAATGTACAGAACCATCAATGTACAGAACCATCAATATACAGAACCATCAATGTACAGAACCATAAATATACAAGACCAGCAATATACAGAACCATCAATGTACAGAATCATCAATGTACAGATCCAGCAATGTACAGAACCAGCAATATACAGAACCATCAATATACAGAACCATCAATATACAGAACCATCAATGTACAGAACAATCAATATACAGGACCATCAATATACAGAACCAGCAATGTACAGGACCATCAACATACAGAACCATCAACATACAGAACCATCAACATACAGAACCATCAATATACAGAACTATCAATATACAGAACGATCATTGTACAGAACCATCAATATACAGAACCATCAATGTACAGAACCAGCAATATACAGAACCATCAATATACAGGACCATCAATATACAGAACAATCAATATACAGGACCATCAATATACAGAACCAGCAATGTACAGAACCAGCAATATACAGAACCATCAATGTACAGAACCATAAATATACAAGACCAGCAATATACAGAACCATCAGTGTACAGAATCATCAATGTACAGAACCATCAACATACAGAACCATCAACATACAGAACCATCAACATACAGAACCACCAATATACAGAACCATCAACATACAGAACCATCAATATACAGAACCATCAACATACAGAACCATCAATATACAGAACTATCAATATACAGAACGATCATTGTACAGAACCATCAATGTACAGAACCATCAATGTACAGAACCAGCAATATACAGAACCATCAATATACAGAACCATCAATATACAGGACCATCAATATACAGAACAATCAATATACAGGACCATCAATATACAGAACCAGCAATGTACAGAACCAGCAATGTACAGAACCAGCAATACACAGAACCATCAATATACAGAACCAGCAATGTACAGAACCATCAATATACAGAACCATCAATGTACAGAACCATCAATGTACAGAACCATCAATGTACAGAACCATAAATGTACAGAACCATCAATATACAGAACCATCAATATACAGAACCATCAATATACAGAACCATCAATGTACAGAACCATCAATGTACAGAACCATCAATGTACAGAACCAGCAATGTACAGAACCAGCAATGTACAGAACCAGCAATATACAGAACCATCAATATACAGAACCATCAATATACAGAACCATCAATATACAGAACCATCAATATACAGAACCATCAATGTACAGAACCACCAATGTACAGAACCATCAATATACCGAACCATACAGAACCATCAATATACAGAACCATCAATATACCGAACCATACAGAACCATCAATATACAGAACCATCAATATACAGAACCACCAATGTACAGAACCATCAATATACAGAATCATCAATATACAGAACCATCAATGTACAGAACCATCAATATACAGAACCATCAATATACAGAACCATCAATATACAGAACGATCATTGTACAGAACCATCAATATACAGAACCACCAATATACAGAAACATCAATATACAGAACCATCAATATACAGAACCATCAATATACAGAACCATCAATATACAGAACGATCATTGTACAGAACCATCAATATACAGAACCACCAATATACAGAACCATCAATATACAGAACAATCAATATACAGAACCATCAATATACAGAACCATCAATATACAGAACCACCAATATACAGAACCATCAATATACAGAACCATCAATATACAGAACCATCAATATACAGAACCATCAATGTACAGAACCATCAATATACAGAACCATCAATATACAGAACCATCAATATACAGAACGATCATTGTACAGAACCATCAATATACAGAATCATCAATATACAGAACCATCTATATACAGAACCATCAATATACAGAACCATCAATGTACAGAACCATAAATATACAGGACCATCAATATACAGAACCATCAATATACAGGACCATCAATGTACAGGACCATCAATATACAGAACCATCAATATACAGAACCATCAATGTACAGAACCATAAATATACAGGACCATCAATATACAGAACAATCATTATACAGAACCATCAATGTACAGAACCATAAATATACAGGACCATCAATATACAGAACCATCAATATACAGGACCATCAATATACAGAACCATGAATATAAAGAACCATCAATGTACAGAACCATAAATATACAAGACCAGCAATATACAGAACCATCAATATACAGAACCATCAATATACAGAACCATGAATATAAAGAACCATCAATGTACAGAACCATAAATATACAAGACCAGCAATATACAGAACCATCAATGTACAGAATCATCAATGTACAGAACCATCAACATACAGAACCATCAACATACAGAACCATCAACATACAGAACCATCAACATACAGAACCATCAATATACAGAACCAGCAATGTACAGAACGATCATTGTACAGAACCATCAATATACAGAACTATCAATATACAGAACGATCATTGTACAGAACCATCAATATACAGAACCATCAATATACAGAACCATCAATATACAGAACCATCAATATACAGAACCATCAATATACCGAACCATCAATATACAGAACCATCAATATACAGAACCATCAATATACAGAACCATCAATATACCGAACCATACAGAACCATCAATATACAGAACCATCAATATACCGAACCATACAGAACCATCAATATACAGAACCATCAATATACAGAACCACCAATGTACAGAACCACCAATATACAGAACCAGCAATATACAGGACCATCAATGTACAGAACCACCAATATACAGAACCATCAATATACAGAACAATCAATATACAGAACCATCAATATACAGAACCACCAATATACAGAACCACCAATATACAGAACCATCAATATACAGAACCATCAATATACAGAATCATCAATATACAGAACGATCATTGTACAGAACCATCAATATACAGAATCATCAATATACAGAACCATCTATATACAGAACCATCAATATACCGAACCATCAATGTACAGAACCATCAATATACAGAACCATCAATGTACAGAACCATAAATATACAGGACCATCAATATACAGAACCATCAATATACAGGACCATCAATGTACAGGACCATCAATATACAGAACCATCAATGTACAGAACCATAAATATACAGGACCATCAATATACAGAACCATCAATATACAGAACCATCAATGTACAGAACCATAAATATACAGGACCATCAATATACAGAACAATCATTATACAGAACCATCAATGTACAGAACCATAAATATACAGGACCATCAATATACAGAACCATCAATATACAGGACCATCAATATACAGAACCATGAATATAAAGAACCATCAATGTACAGAACCATAAATTTACAAGACCAGCAATATACAGAACCAGCAATATACAGAACCATCAATATACAGAACCATGAATATAAAGAACCATCAATGTGCAGAACCATAAATATACAAGACCAGCAATATACAGAACCATCAATGTACAGAATCATCAATGTACAGAACCATCAACATACAGAACCATCAACATACAGAACCATCAACATACAGAACCATCAATATACAGAACCATCAATATACAGAACTAGCAATGTACAGAACGATCATTGTACAGAACCATCAATATACAGAACTATCAATATACAGAACGATCATTGTACAGAACCATCAATATACAGAACCATCAATATACAGAACCATCAATATACAGAACCATCAATATACAGAACCATCAATATACAGAACCATCAATATACAGAACCATCAATATACAGAACCATCAATATACAGAACCATCAATATACCGAACCATACAGAACCATCAATATACAGAACCATCAATATACCGAACCATACAGAACCATCAATATACAGAACCATCAATATACAGAACCACCAATGTACAGAACCACCAATATACAGAACCAGCAATATACAGGACCATCAATGTACAGAACCACCAATGTACAGAACCACCAATATACAGAACCAGCAATGTACAGGACCAGCAATGTACAGGACCATCAATATACAGAACCATCAATATACAGAACCATCAATGTACAGAACCACCAATACACAGGACCATCAATACACAGGACCATCAATACACAGAACCATCAATATACAGAACCATCAATATACAGGACCATCAATATACAGGACCATCAATATACAAGACCATCAATATACAGGACCATCAATATACAGAACCATCAATACACAGGACCATCAATACACAGGACCATCAATACACAGGACCATCAATATACAGGACCATCAATATACAGAACCATCAATACACAGGACCATCAATACACAGGACCATCAATACACAGGACCATCAATACACAGAACCATCAATACACAGAACCATCAATACACAGAACCAGCAATGTACAGAACCAGCAATGTACAGAACCAGCAATGTACAGGACCAGCAATGTACAGGACCAGCAATGTACAGGACCATCAATGTACAGGACCACCAATATACAGAACCATCAATATACAGGACCATCAATATACAGGACCATCAATAGACAGGACCATCAATACACAGAACCATCAATACACAGAACCATCAATACACAGAACCATCAATGTACAGAACCATCAATGTACAGAACCATCAATGTACAGAACCATCAATGTACAGAACCAGCAATGTACAGGACCAGCAATATACAGAACCATCAATGTACAGAACCATCAATGTACAGAACCATCAATGTACAGAACCATCAATGTAAAGAACCATCAACGTACAGAACCATCAACGTACAGAACCATCAACATACAGAACCATCAACATACAGAACCATCAACATACAGAACCATCAACATACAGAACCATCAACATACAGAACCATCAATATACAGAACCATCAATATAAAGAACGATCATTGTACAGAACCATCAACATACAGGACCATCAATATACAGAACCATCAATATACAGAACCATCAATATACAGAACCATTAATATACAGAATCATCAATATACAGAACCATCAATATACCGAACCATACAGAACCATCAATATACAGAACCATCAATATACCGAACCATCAATGTACAGAACCATCAATATACAGAACCATCAATATACAGAATCACCAATGTACAGAACCACCAATATACAGAACCAGCAATATACAGGACCAACAATGTACAGAACCATCAATATACAGAACCATCAATATACAGAACCATCAATGTACAGAACCACCAATGTACAGAACCAGCAATGTACAGGACCATCAATGTACAGAACCATCAATGTACAGAACCATCAATATACAGAACCATCAATATACAGAACCATCAATATACAGAACCATCAATATACAGAACCATCTATATACAGAACCATCTATATACAGAACCATAAATATACAGAACCATCAATGTACAGAACCATCAATGTACAGAACCATCAATGTACAGAACCATCAATGTACAGGACCAGCAATGTACAGAACCAGCAATGTACAGGACCATCAATGTACAGGACCATCAATGTACAGGACCACCAATATACAGAACATCCAATATACAGGACCATCAACATACAGGACCATCAACATACAGAACCACCAATGTACAGAACCACCAATGTACAGAACCACCAATATACAGGACCATCAACATACAGGACCATCAACACACAGGACCATCAACACACAGAACCAGCAACGTACAGAACCATCAACGTACAGGACCATCAACGTACAGGACCATCAACGTACAGGACCATCATCGTACAGAACCATCAACGTACAGAACCATCAACGTACAGATCCATCAACGTACAGAACCATCAACGTACAGAACCATCAACGTACAGAACCAGCAACGTACAGAACCAGCAACGTACAGGACCATCAACATACAGAACCATCAATATACAGGACCATCAATGTACAGAACCAGCAATGTACAGAACCAACAATATACAGAACCATCAATGTACAGAACCATCAATGTACAGAACCATCAATATACAGAACCATCAACATACAGAACCATCAATATACAGAACCATCAATGTACAGAACCATCAATGTACAGAACCATCAATGTACAGAACCATCAATGTACAGAACCATCAATATACAGAACCATCAATATACAGAACCATCTATATACAGAACCATCTATATACAGAACCATCTATATACAGAACCATAAATATACAGAACCATCAATGTACAGGACCAGCAATGTACAGAACCAGCAATATACCGAACCAGCAATATACAGGACCATCAATGTACAGGACCATCAATGTACAGGACCACCAATATACAGAACCACCAACGTACAGGACCATCAACGTACAGGACCATCAACGTACAGGACCATCAACGTACAGGACCATCAACGTACAGAACCATCAACGTACAGAACCATCAACGTACAGAACCAGCAACGTACAGAATCAGCAACGTACAGGACCATCAATATACAGAACCATCAATATACAGGACCATCAATATATAGAACCATCAATGTACAGAACCATCAATGTACAGAACCACCAATATACAGAACCATCAATGTACAGAACCATCAACGTACAGATCCAGCAATGTACAGAACCAGCAATGTACAGAACCAACAATGTACAGAACCATCAATGTACAGAACCATCAATATACAGAACCATCAACGTACAGAACCATCAACGTACAGAACCATCAACGTACAGAACCACCAACATACAGAACCATCAACGTACAGAACCAGCAATGTACAGAACCAACAATGTACAGAACCATCAATGTACAGGACCATCAATGTACAGGACCAGCAATGTACAGAACCAGCAATGTACAGGACCATCAATGTACAGGACCATCAATGTACAGGACCACCAATATACAGGACCACCAACATACAGGACCATCAACATACAGGACCATCAACATACAGGACCATCAACACACAGAACCATCAATACACAGAACCATCAATACACAGAACCTTCAATACACAGAACCATCAATACACAGAACCATCAATGTACAGAACCACCAATGTACAGAACCATCAATGTACAGAACCATCAATATACCGAACCATACAGAACCATCAATATACAGAACCATCAATATACCGAACCATCAATATACAGAACCACCAATGTACAGAACCATCAATATACAGAACCATCAATATACAGAATCACCAATGTACAGAACCACCAATATACAGAACCAGCAATATACAGAACCATCAATGTACAGAACCACCAATGTACAGAACCAGCAATGTACAGGACCATCAATGTACAGAACCATCAATATACAGAACCATCAATATACAGAACCATCAATATACAGAACCATCAATGCACAGAACCACCAATGTACAGGACCATCAATATACAGGACCATCAATGTACAGAACCATCAATATACAGAACCATCAATATACAGAACCATCAATATACAGAACCATCAATATACAGAACCATCAATATACAGAACCATCAATGTACAGAACCATCAATATACAGGACCAGCAATGTACAGAACCAGCAATGTACAGAACCAGCAATGTACAGAACCATCAATGTACAGAACCATCAATGTACAGAACCATCAATATACAGAACCATCAATATACAGAACCATCAATGTACAGAACCATCAATATACAGGACCATCAATATACAGAACCAGCAATATACAGGAACATCAATACACAGAACCATCAATATACAGAACCATCAATATACAGAACCATCAATGTACAGAACCAGCAATATACAGAACCATCAATATACAGAACCATCAATATACAGAACCATCAATATACAGAACCATCAATGTACAGAACCATCAATATACAGGACCAGCAATGTACAGAACCAGCAATGTACAGAACCAGCAATATACAGGAACATCAATGTACAGAACCTTTCCTATTTATCGCTGGAGATATTATTTTTTGTTCACATTATACATAATATTTATATAAACTTGATTATAATTGAGAATAGACACATATAGACACATATAGATACATGGATATACGTGTAGACAAGGAAAGTGGCATAGATACATATAGATACATATTGATACATATAGACACGTATAGACTTACAGATGTAGTGACGTATGCAGCAGGATGTTATTTGTGTCAGTAATAATAATATAATGATTTCCTTCCCGGGATGAGGCAGAATCCCACAGACGGAGCCGCTGATCCCCGGTATATGGAGGGGGCGCTGCTCATCCCGGCGCCGCTGCTCCGTGGGGACATCAGACCCCAGAACTCCACACAAGTGGCACACACAGCCCGGAGACTCATCAAAAAACTGCAGGAGGAGTGCACTGGAGTGCAGCCGCCTCCACTGTAGACACAGGGGCCACACATGATCCGCAGCAGGAGTGCACTTGAGTGCAGCAGTGGAGGACACGTACCTGCTCCCGGGGTATGCAGGGTAGAGACGTTCTCCGGTGGGACTTGCTCGGAGGGTTCCCGGACATATCGCTCGTTGTGTCCCCGGAGCTGGTGAGGAGTCCGGTCGGTGAGTGGGGGAGGAGGGGGGAGGCTTCCAGCGCAGATCCCGCCGCTCCTGGTACATTCCTCCTCCTAACAGCAGCCGCAGAGCCGCCGCCTCCCTCCGGTGCCCGGAGCCCGGAACATCAGCAGCGGCGGCAGCGCGGGCAATGACAGGAGACGTAGTAGCAATGATAGAAGTAGTAGTCCGGGGAGAGCGGAGGAGGCAGAACAGGCAACGAGTCCGGAGGATCCAGATCAGAGCCCTCCCCGTGTACAGAAGAGACTGCCGAGAGTGCCGAGGAGAGAGAGAGTGCCGAGGAGAGACTGCCGAGGAGAGAGAGTGCCGAGAAGAGAGAGTGCCGAGAAGAGAGTGCCGAGTAGAGAGAGTGCCGAGGAGAGAGAGAGAGTGCCGAGGAGAGAGAGAGTGTGCCGAGGAGAGAGAGTGCCGAGAAGAGAGAGTGCCGAGGAGAGAGAGAGAGTGCCGAGGAGAGAGAGAGAGAGTGTGCCGAGGAGAGAGAGTGCCGAGAAGAGAGAGCCGAGTAGAGAGAGTGCCGAGGAGAGAGAGAGAGAGTGTGCCGAGGAGAGAGAGTGCAGAGAAGAGAGTGCAGCCGAGAGACTGCCGAGAAAGTGCGGAGGAGAGAGAGTGCAGAGAAGAGAGAGTGCCGAGAAGAGAGAGTGCCGAGGAGAGAGACTGCCTAGAGAGTGCAGCTGAGAGAGTGCCGAGGAGAGAGAGTGCTGAGGAGAGAGAGTGCTGAGGTGAGAGTGCCGAGAGAGTGAGGAGGAGAGAGTGCTGAGGAGAGAGACTGCCGAGGAGAGAGACTGCTGAGGAGAGAGTGCAGAGGAGAGAGAGAGAGAGTGCTGAGGAGAGAGAGTGCAGAGGACAGAGAGAGAGTGCCGAGGAGAGTGTGCCAAGGAGAGAGAGAGTGCCGAGCAGAGAGTCCCGAGGAGAGAGCGAGAGTCCCGAGGAGAGAGACTGCCAAGGAGATAGTGCCGAGGAGAGAGATAGAGTGCCGAGGAGAGAGAGAGACTGCCGAGGAGAGAGACTGCCGAGGAGAGAGACTGCAGAGGAGAAAGAGTGCAGAGGAGAGAGAGAGAGTGCAGAGGAGAGAGAGAGTGCCGAGGAGAGAGAGTGCCGAGGAGAGAGACTGCCGAGGAGAGAGAATGCCGAGGAGAGAGAGTGCCGAGCAGAGAGACTGCAGAGGAGAGAGACTGCCTAGAGAGTGCAGCTGAGAGAGTGCCGAGGAGAGAGAGAGTGCCGAGGAGAGAGAGTGCTGAGAAGAGAGACTGCCGAGGAGAGAGAGTGCTGAGGTGAGAGTGCCGAGAGAGTGCTGAGGAGAGAGACTGCCGAGGAGAGAGACTGCTGAGGAGAGAGTGCAGAGGAGAGAGAGAGAGAGTGCCGAGGAGAGAGAGTGCCGAGGAGAGAGAGTGCCGAGAAGAGAGAATGCCGAGGAGAGAGACTGCCGAGAGAGTACCGAGGAGAGAGACTGCTGAGAGAGTGCCGAGGAGAGAGACTGCCAAGAGAGTGCCGAGGAGAGGGACTGCAGAGCGAGTGCCGAGGAGAGAGTGCCGAGGAGAGAGAGTGCCGAGGGAGAGAGAGAGAGTGCCGAGAAGAGAGAGTGCCGAGGAGAGAGAGAGACTGCCGAGGAGAGAGACTGCCGAAGAGAGAGACTGCTGAGGAGAGAGTGCAGAGGAGAGAGAGAGTGCCGAGGAGAGAGAGTGCCGAGGAGAGTGTGCCGAGGAGAGAGAGAGTGCCGAGCAGAGAGTCACGAGGAGAGAGCGAGAGTCCCGAGGAGAGAGACTGCCAAGGAGATAGTGCCGAGGAGAGAGAGAGAGTGCCGAGGAGAGAGAGAGACTGCCGAGGAGAGAGACTGCAGAGGAGAGAGAGAGTGCAGAGGAGAGAGAGAGTGCAGAGGAGAGAGAGAGAGTGCCGAGGAGAGAGAGAGTGCCGAGGAGAGAGACTGCCGAGGAGAGAGAATGCCGAGGAGAGAGAGAGAGAGTGCCGAGCAGAGAGACTGCCGAGGAGAGAGACTGCAGAGGACAGAGAGAGTGCCGAGGAGAGAGAGTGCCGAGGAGAGAGAATGCCGAGGGGAGAGAGTGCCGAGGAGAGAGAGTGTCGAGGAGAGAGAGTGCCGAGCAGAGACTGCCGAGGAGAGAGTGCCGAGAGAGTGAGGAGGAGAGAGTGCTGAGGAGAGAGACTGCCGAGGAGAGAGACTGCTGAGGAGAGAGTGCAGAGGAGAGAGAGAGTGCCGAGGAGAGAGAGTGCAGAGGACAGAGAGAGAGTGCCGAGGAGAGAGAGTGCCGAGGAGAGTGTGCCGAGGAGAGAGAGAGTGCCGAGCAGAGAGTCCCGAGGAGAGAGCGAGAGTCCCGAGGAGAGAGACTGCCAAGGAGATAGTGCCGAGGAGAGAGATAGAGTGCCGAGGAGAGAGAGAGACTGCCGAGGAGAGAGACTGCCGAGGAGAGAGACTGCAGAGGAGAGAGAGTGCAGAGGAGAGAGAGAGAGTGCCGAGGAGAGAGAGAGTGCCGAGGAGAGAGAGTGCCGAGGAGAGAGACTGCCGAGGAGAGAGAATGCCGAGGAGAGAGAGTGCCGAGCAGAGAGACTGCCGAGGAGAGAGACTGCCTAGAGAGTGCAGCTGAGAGAGTGCCGAGGAGAGAGAGAGTGCCGAGGAGAGAGTGCTGAGAAGAGAGACTGCCGAGGAGAGAGAGTGCTGAGGTGAGAGTGCCGAGAGAGTGCTGAGGAGAGAGTGCTGAGGAGAGAGACTGCCGAGGAGAGAGACTGCCGAGGAGAGAGACTGCTGAGGAGAGAGTGCAGAGGAGAGAGAGAGAGAGTGCCGAGGAGAGTGCCGAGGAGAGAGAGTGCCGAGAAGAGAGAATGCCGAGGAGAGAGACTGCCGAGAGAGTACCGAGGAGAGAGACTGCTGAGAGAGTGCCGAGGAGAGAGACTGCCAAGAGAGTGCCGAGGAGAGGGACTGCAGAGCGAGTGCCGAGGAGAGAGTGCCGAGGAGAGAGAGTGCCGAGGGAGAGAGAGAGAGTGCCGAGAAGAGAGAGTGCCGAGGAGAGAGAGAGACTGCCGAGAAGAGAGACTGCCGAAGAGAGAGACTGCTGAGGAGAGAGTGCAGAGGAGAGAGAGAGTGCCGAGGAGAGAGAGTGCCGAGGAGAGTGTGCCGAGGAGAGAGAGAGTGCCGAGCAGAGAGTCCCGAGGAGAGAGCGAGAGTCCCGAGGAGAGAGACTGCCAAGGAGATAGTGCCGAGGAGAGAGAGAGACTGCCGAGGAGAGAGACTGCAGAGGAGAGAGAGAGTGCAGAGGAGAGAGAGAGTGCAGAGGAGATAGAGAGAGTGCCGAGGAGAGAGAGAGTGCCGAGGAGAGAGACTGCCGAGGAGAGAGAATGCCGAGGAGAGAGAGAGAGAGTGCCGAGCAGAGAGACTGCCGAGGAGAGAGACTGCAGAGGACAGAGAGAGTGCCGAGGAGAGAGAGTGCCGAGGAGAGAGAATGCCGAGGGGAGAGAGTGCCGAGGAGAGAGAGTGTCGAGGAGAGAGAGTGCCGAGCAGAGACTGCCGTGGAGAGAGTGCCGAGGAGAGAGAGTGCCGAGAAGAGAGAATGCTGAGGAGAGAGACTGCCAAGAGAGTACCGAGGAGAGAGACTGCTGAGAGAGTGCCGAGGAGAGAGACTGCCAAGAGAGTGCCGAGGAGAGAGACTGCAGAGCGAGTGCCGAGGACAGAGAGTGCCGAGGAGAGAGAGAGAGTGCCAAGAAGAGAGAGTGCCGAGGAGAGTGTGCCGAGGAGAGAGAGTGCCGAGCAGAGAGTGCCGAGGAGAGAGAGAGTCCCGAGGAGAGAGAGTCCCGAGGAGAGAGACTGCCGAGGAGAGAGAGTGCCGAGGAGAGAGACTGCCGAGGAGAGAGACTGCAGAGGAGAGAGAGTGCAGAGGACAGAGAGAGAGTGCCGAGAAGACAGAGAGTGCAGAGGATAGAGAGTGCCCAGGAGAGAGAATGCCGTGGAGAGAGACTGCCGAGGAGAGAGAATGCCGAGGAGAGAGAGAGAGCCGAGGAGAGAGACTGCAGAGGAGAGAGAGACTGCAGAGGAGAGAGAGAGTGCCGAGGAGAGAGAATGCAGAGGAGAGAGAGTGCCGAGGAGAGAATGGCGAGGAGAGAGAGTGCCGAGAAGAGTGAGTGCAGAGGAGAGAGTGCCGAGCAGGGACTACCGAGGAGAGAGTGCCGAGGAGAAAAAGTGCCAAGGAGAGAGAGAGTGCCGAGGAGAAAGAGAGTGCTGAGGAGAAAGAGAGTGCCGAGGAGAGAGACTGCCGAGGAGAGAGTGCCGAATAGAGAGAGTGCTGAGGAGAGAGACTGCCGAGGAGAGAGACTGCCGAGGAGAGAGAGAGTGCAGAGGAGAGAGAGAGTGCCGAGGAGAGAGTGCCGAGAGACTGACGAGAGAGTGCCGAGGAGAGAGAGTGCTGAGGTGAGAGTGCTGAGGTGAGAGTGCCGTGAGAGGGCTGAGGAGAGAGACTGCCGAGGAGAGAGACTGCTGAGGAGAGAGTGCAGAGGAGAGAGAGAGAATGCCGAGGAGAGAGAGTGCAGAGGAGAGAGAGAGTGCAGAGAAGAGAGAGTGCCTAGGGGAGAGAGTGCCGAGGAGAGTGTGCCGAGGAGAGAGAGCGTGCCGAGCAGAGAGTCCCGAGGAGAGAGACTGCCAAGGAGATAGTGCAGAGGAGAGAGAGAGAGTGCAGAGGAGAGACTGCCGAGGAGAGAGAGACTGCCAAGGAGAGAGACTGCCGAGGAGAGAGATGGCAGAGGAGAGAGAGTGCAGAGGAGAGAGAGAGAGTGCCGAGGAGAGAGAGTGCCGAGGAGAGAGACTGCCGAGGAGAGAGAATGCCGAGGAGAGAGAGAGAGTGCCGAGCAGAGAGACTGCCGAGCAGAGAGACTGCAGAGGACAAAGAGAGTGCCGAGGAGAGAGAGTGTCGAGGAGAGAGAATGCCGAGGAGGGAGAGTGCCGAGGAGAGAGTGCTGAGGAGAGAGAGTGCCGAGGAGAGAGTGCCGAGGAGAGAGAGTGCTGAGGAGAGAGAGTGCCGAGAAGAGAGAATGCCGAGGAGAGAGACTGCCGAGAGAGTACCGAGGAGAGAGACTGCTGAGAGAGTGCCGAGGAGAGAAACTGCCAAGAGAGTGCCGAGGAGAGAGACTGCCGAGCGAGTGCCGAGGAGAGACAGTGCCGAGGAAAGAGTGCAGAGAAGAGAGAGTGCCGAGGAGAGTGTGCCGAGGAGAGAGAGAGAGTGCCGAGCAGAGAGTGCCGAGGAGAGAGAGAGAGTCCCGAGGAGAGAGAGTCCCGAGGAGAGAGACTGCCGAGGAGAGAGAGAGTGTCGAGGAGAGACTGCCGAGGAGAGAGAGTGACTGCCGAGGAGAGAGACTGCCGAGGAGAGAGACTGCAGAGGAGAGAGAGAGAGTGCAGAGGAGAGAGAGAGAGTGCCGAGGAGACAGAGAGTGCCGAGTAGACAGAAAGTGCCGAGGAGAGAGAGTGCCGAGGAGAGAGACTGCCGAGGAGAGAGAGAGAGCCGAGGAGAGAGTGCCGAGGAGAGAGACTGCAGAGGAGAGAGAGAGTGCCGAGGAGAGAGAATGCAGAGGAGAGAGAGTGCAGAGGAGAGAGTGCCGAGCAGAGACTACCGAGGAGAGAGTGCCGAGGAGAGAAAGTGCGAAGGAGAGAGTGCAGAGGAGAGAGAGAGAGTGCCGAGGAGAAAGAGAGTGCCGAGGAGAAAGACTGCCGAGGAGAGAGTGCCGAGGAGAGAGAGAGTGCCAAGGAGAGAGAGTGCCGAGGAGAGAGACTGCCGAGGAGAGAGAGTGCCGAGGAGAGAGAGAGTGCCGAGGAGAGAGAGAGTGCCGAGAGAGTGCGGAGGAGAGAGACTGCCGAGAGAGTGCTGAGGAGAGACTGCCGAGAGAGTGCCAAAGAGAGAGAGTGAAGCCGAGAGAGTGCCGAGGAGAGAGAGTGCCGAGGAAAGAGACTGCCGAGAGAGTGCCGAGAGACTGCTGAGAGAGTGCCGAGGAGAGAGACTGCCGAGGTGAGACTGCCGAGAGAGTGCAGAGAGAGTGCAGAGAAGAGAGAGTGTCGAGAGAGTGCCAAGGAGAGAGAGTGCTGAGGAGAGAGTGCCAAGAGTGTGCTGAGGAGAGAGAATGCCGAGGAGAGAGAGTGCCGAGGAGAGAGACTGCCGAGGAGAGAGTGCAGAGGAGAGAGAGTGCTGATTAGAGAGAGCGCCGTGGAGAGAGAGTGCCGAGGAGAGAGACTGCCGAGGAGAGAGAGTGCCGAGGAGAGAGTGAGTGCCGAGGAGAGAGAGTGCCGAGCAGAGAGAGTGCCGAGGAGAGAGACTGCCGAGAGAGTGCCGAGAGACTGCCAACAGAGTGCCGAGAAGAGAGAGTGCCGAGGAGAGAGTGCAGAGAGACTGACGAGAGAGTGCTGAGGAGAGAGTGCTGAGGTGAGAGTGCTGAGGAGAGAGTGCCGAGGAGAGAGACTACCGAGGAGAGAGACTGCCGAGGAGAGAGACTGCTGAGGAGAGAGTGCAGAGGAGAGAGTGCCGAGGAGAGAGTGCAGAGGAGAGAGAGAGAGTGCCGAGGAGAGAGAGTAACCGAGGAGAGTGTGCCGAGAAGAGAGAGAGAGTGCCGAGGAGAGAGAGTGCCGAGGAGAGTGTGCCGAGGAGAGAGAGAGTGCCGAGCAGAGAGTCCCGAGGAGAGAGAGAGAGTCCCGAGGAGAGAGACTGCCAAGGAGAGAGTGCAGAGGAGAGAGAGAGAGTGCCGAGGAGAGAGTGCAGAGGAGAGAGAGAGAGTGCCGAGGAGAGAGACTGCCGTGGAGAGAGAATGCCGAGGAGAGAGTGCCGAGGAGAGAGAGTGCCGAGGAGAGAGAGTGCAGAGTAGAGAGTGCCGAGGAGAGAGAGTGCCGAGCAGGGACTGCCGAGGAGAGAGAGTGCCGAGAAGAGAGAATGCCGAGAGAGTACCGAGGAGAGAGACTGCTGAGAGAGTGCCGAGGAGAGACTGCCAAGAGAGTGCCGAGGAGAGAGACTGCTGAGCTAGTGCAGAGGAGAGAGAGTGCCGAGGAGAGTGTGCCGAGGAGAGAGAGAGTGCCGAGCAGAGAGTGCCGAGGAGAGAGAGAGAGTCCCGAGGAGAGAGAGTCCCGAGGAGAGAGACTGCCGAGGAGATAGTGCCAAGGAGAGAGAGAGAGTGCCGAGGAGAGAGAGTGCAGAGGAGAGAGAGAGTGCAGAGGAGAGAGAGTGCAGAGGAGACAGAGAGTGCCGAGGAGAGAGAGTGCCGTGGAGAGAGACTGCCGAGGAGAGAGAATGCCGAGGAGAGAGAGAGAGCCAAGGAGAGAGAGTGCCAAGGAGAGAGACTGCAGAGGAGAGAGAATGCAGAGGAGAGAGACTGCCGAGGAGAGAGTGTGCCGAGGAGAGAGAGTGCCGAGCAGAGACTACCGAGGAGAGAGTGCCGAGGAGAGAGAGTGCCGAGGAGAGTGCCGAGAATAGAGAATGCCAAGGAGAGAGAATGCCGAGGAGAGAGACTGCCAAGAGAGTGCCGAGGAGAGAGACTGCCGAGAGAGTGCCGAGGAGAGAGACTGCCGAGCGAGTGCCGAGGAGAGAGAGTGCTGAGGAGAGAGACTGCCGAGAGAGTGTCGAGGAGAGAGACTGCTGAGAGAGTGCCGAGGAGAGAGAGTGCCGAGGAGAGAGAGTGGCCAGGATAGACTGCCGAGGAGAGAGAGTGCTGAGGAGAGAGAGTGCCGAGGAGAGAGAGTGCCGAGGAGAGGCTGCCAAGAAGGGAGACTGCCGAGAGAGTGTCGAGGAGAGAGACTGCCGAGAGAGTGCCGAGGAGAGAGTGCCAAGGAGAGAGAGTACCGAGGATAGGCTGCCGAGGAGAGAGAGTGCCGAGGAGAAAGACTGCTGAGAGAGTGCCGAGGAGAGCGTGCCGAGGAGAGACTGCCGAGGAGAGTGCTGAGGAGAGACTGCCGAGGAGAGAGAGTGCAGAGGAGAGACTGCCGAGGAGAGAGACTACCGAGGAGAGAGACTGCTGAGGAGAGAGTGCAGAGTAGAGAGAGAGAGTGCCGAGGAGAGAGTGCAGAGGAGAGAGAGAGAGTGCCGAGGAGAGAGAGTAACCGAGGAGAGTGTGCCGAGAAGAGAGAGAGAGTGCCGAGGAGAGAGAGTGCCGAGGAGAGTGTGCCGAGGAGAGAAAGAGTGCCGAGCAGAGAGTCCCGAGGAGAGAGAGAGAGAGTCCCGAGGAGAGAGACTGCCAAGGAGAGAGTGCAGAGGAGAGAGAGAGTGCCGAGGAGAGAGTGCAGAGGAGAGAGAGAGAGTGCCGAGGAGAGAGACTGCCGTGGAGAGAGAATGCCGAGGAGAGAGAGTGCCGAGGAGAGAGAGTGCAGAGGAGAGAGTGCCGAGGAGAGAGAGTGCCGAGCAGGGACTGCCGAGGAGAGAGTGCCGAGGAGAGAGAGTGCCGAGAAGAGAGAATGCCGAGAGAGTACCAAGGAGAGAGACTGCTGAGAGAGTGCCGAGGAGAGAGACTGCCAAGAGAGTGCCGAGGAGAGAGACTGCCGAGCTAGTGCAGAGGAGAGAGAGTGCCGAGGAGAGTGTGCCGAGGAGAGAGAGAGTGCCGAGCAGAGAGTGCCGAGGAGAGAGAGAGAGTCCCGAGGAGAGAGACTGCCGAGGAGATAGTGCCAAGGAGAGAGAGAGAGTGCCGAGGAGAGAGAGTGCAGAGGAGAGAGAGTGCAGAGGAGACAGAGAGTGCCGAGGAGAGAGTGCCGTGGAGAGAGACTGCCGAGGAGAGAGAATGCCGAGGAGAGAGAGAGAGCCAAGGAGAGAGAGTGCCGAGGAGAGAGACTGCAGAGGAGAGAGACTGCCGAGGAGAGAGTGTGCCGAGGAGAGAGAGTGCCGAGCAGAGACTACCGAGGAGAGAGTGCCGAGGAGAGTGCCGAGAATAGAGAATGCCGAGGAGAGAGAGTGCCGAGGAGAGAGACTGCCAAGAGAGTGCCGAGGAGAGAGACTGCCGAGAGAGTGCCGAGGAGAGAGACTGCCGAGCGAGTGCCGAGGAGAGAGAGTGCTGAGGAGAGAGACTGCCGAGAGAGTGTCGAGTAGAGAGACTGCTGAGAGAGTGCCGAGGAGAGAGAGTGCCCAGGATAGACTGCCGAGGAGAGAGAGTGCTGAGGAGAGAGAGTGCCGAGGAGAGAGAGTGCAGAGGAGAGGCTGCCAAGAAGGGAGACTGCCGAGAGAGTGTCGAGGAGAGAGACTGCCGAGAGAGTGCCGAGGAGAGAGTGCCAAGGAGAGAGAGTACCGAGGATAGGCTGCCGAGGAGAGAGAGTGCCGAGGAGAAAGACTGCTGAGAGAGTGCCGAGGAGAAATGCAGAGGAGAGCGTGCCGAGGAGAGACTGCCAAGGAGAGTGCTGAGGAGAGACTGCCGAGGAGAGAGAGTGCAGAGGAGAGACTGCCGAGGAGAGAGACTGCTGAGGAGAGAGAGAGTGCCGAGGATAGACTGCCAAGGAGAGAGAGTGCAGAGGAGAGACTGCCGAGGAGAGAGACTGCAGAGGAGAGAGACTGCAGAGGAGAGAGACTGCCGAGGAGAGAGTGTGCAAAGAAGAGAGTGCCGAGGAGAGAGAGCGCCGAGGAGAGAAAGCGTCGAGGAGAGAAAGCGTCGAGGAGAGAGAGCGCCGAGGAGAGAGAGCACCGAAGAGAGACAGCGCCAAGGAGAGAGAGTGCAATGAAGAGAGTGCCGAGGAGAGAGAGCGCCGAGGAGAGACAGCGCCGTGGAGAGAAAGCGCCAAGGAGAGAAAGCGCCGAGGAGAGAGAGCACCGAGGAGAGAGAGCGCCGAGTAGAGACTCTGCAGAGGAGAGAGCGTGCCGAGGAGAGAGCGTGCCGAGGAGAGAGCATGCCGAGGAGAGAGTGCCGAGGAGAGAGCGTGCCGAGGAGCGAGGGTGGCGAGAAGAGAGAGTGCCGAGGAGAGAGAGTGCCGAGAAGTGTGTGCCGAGGAGAGAGAGTGCCGAGGGGAGAGAGCAGAGGAGGGTGGCTGCCGAGGAGAGAACCTGCAGAGGAGAGTGAGTGCCGAGGAGAGAAAGCGCCGAGGAGAGCGGGCGCCGAGGAGAGCGGGCACCGAGGAGAGCGGGCGCCGAAGAGAGGGCGCCGAGGAGAGAGAGCGCCGACCAGATAATGCAGAGGAGAGAGTGCTGAGGAAAGAGAGTGCAGAGAAGAGAGACTGCCAAGGAGAGAGACTGTTTAGAAGAGAGACTGCCGAGGAGAGAGAGTGCCAAAGAGAGAGACGTGCAGAGGAGAGAGACGTGCAGAGGAGAGAGAGTGCTGAGTAGAGAGACATGCCGAGGCCAGAGAGTGCCGAGGCCAGAGAGTGCCGAGGAGAGAGAGTGCCGAGGAGAGAGAGTGCTGAGGAGAGAGAGTGCTGAGGAGAGAGAGTGCAGAGGAGAGAGACTGCCGAAGAGAGAGAGTGCCGAAGAGAGAGGATGCCGAAGAGAGAGGGTGCCGATGAGAGAGACTGCAGAGGAGAGAGACTGCCGATGGGAGAGACTGCCGAGGAACGGGAGTGCCGAGGAAAGAGACTGCCGAGGAGAGAGAGTGCCGAGGAGAGAGAGTGCCAAGGAGAGAGTGCCGAGGAGAGAGAGTGCCAAGGAAAGAGTGTGCAGAGAAGAGAGACTGCCGAGGAGAGAGCCTGCCGAGGAGAGAAAGCACCGAGGAGAGAAACCGCCAAGGAGATAAATACTGAGGAGAGAAAGCGCCGAGGAGAGAGAGTACTGAGGAGAGAGAGCGCCGAGTAGAGACACTGCAGAGGAGAGAGAGTATTGAGGAAAGAGCGTGCCGAGGAGAGAGTGTGCCAAGGAGAGAGAGTGCCGAGGAGAGAGCGTGCCGAGGAGAGAGTGTGCCGAGGAGAGAGTGCTGTGAAGAGAGTGCCGACTAGAGAGAGTGCCAAAGAGAGAGACTTCCGAGGAGAGAGACGTGCAGAGTAGAGAGACTGCCGAGAAGAGTGCCTGCCGAGGAGAGAAAGCACCGAGTAGAGAAAGCGCCGAGGAGAGAGAGTGCCGAGGAGAGAGAGTGCCGAGGCCAGAGAGTGCCGAGGAAAGAGTGTACCGAGGAGAGAGAGTGCCGAGAAGAGAGTGCCGAGGAGAGAGAGTGCCGAGGAGAGAGAGCAGAGGAGAGAGGCTGCCGAGGAGAGACTGCCGAGGAGAGAGAGTGCAGAGGAGAGCGTGCCGAGGAGAGACTGCCGAGGAGAGAGACTGCCGAGGAGAGAGAGAGTGCCGAGGATAGACTGCCAAGGAGAGAGAGTGCCGAGGAGAGACTGCCGAGGAGAGAGACTGCAGAGGAGAGAGACTGCAGAGGAGAGAGACTGCCGAGGAGAGAGTGTGCAAAGAAGAGAGTGCCGAGGAGAGAGAGCGCCGAGGAGAGAAAGCGTCGAGGAGAGAGAGCGCCGAGGAGAGAGAGCACCGAAGAGAGACAGCGCCAAGGAGAGAGAGTGCAATGAAGAGAGTGCCGAGGAGAGAGAGCGCCGAGGAGAGACAGCGCCATGGAGAGAAAGCGTCAAGGAGATAAAGAGCCGAGGAGAGAGAGCACCGAGGAGAGAGAGCGCCGAGTAGAGACTCTGCAGAGGAGAGAGCGTGCCGAGGTGAGAGCGTGCCGAGGAGAGAGCGTGCCGAGGAGAGAGCATGCCGAGGAGAGAGCGTGCCGAGGAGAGAGCGTGCCGAGGAGAGAGCGTGCCGAGGAGCGAGGGTGGCGAGGAGAGAGAGTGCCGAGGAGAGAGAGTGCCGAGAAGTGTGTGCCGAGGAGAGAGAGTGCCGAGGGGAGAGAGCAGAGGAGGGTGGCTGCCGAGGAGAGAACCTGCAGAGGAGAGCAAGTGCCGAGGAGAGAAAGCGCAGAGGAGAGCAAACGCAGAGGAGAGCGGGCGCCGAGGAGTGCGGGCACCGAGGAGAGCGGGAGCCGAAGAGAGAGGGCGCCGAGGAGAGAGGGCGCCGAGGAGAGAGAGCGCCGACCAGATAATGCAAAGGAGAGAGTGCTGAGGAAAGAGAGTGCAGAGAAGAGAGACTGCCGAGGAGAGAGACTGCCGAGGAGAGAGACTGTTGAGAAGAGAGACTGCCGAGGAGAGAGAGTGCCAAAGAGAGAGACATCCGAGGAGAGAGACGTGCAGAGGAGAGAGACGTGCAGAGGAGAGAGAGTGCCGAGGAGAGAGACATGCCGAGGAGAGAGAGTGCCGAGGCCAGAGAGTGCCGAGGAGAGAGACTGCCGAAGAGAGAGAGTGACGAAGAGAGAGGATGCCGAAGAGAGAGGGTGCCGAGGAGAGAGACTGCAGAGGAGAGAGACTGCCGAGGGGAGAGACTGCCGAGGAACGAGAGTGCCGAGGAAAGAGACTGCCGAGGAGAGAGAGTGCCGAGGAGAGAGAGTGCTGTGAAGAGAGTGCCGACTAGAGAGAGTGCCAAAGAGAGAGACTTCCGAGGAGAGAGACGTGCAGAGTAGAGAGACTGCCGAGAAGAGAGCCTGCCGAGGAGAGAAAGCACCAAGGAGAGAAAGCGCCGAGGAGAGTGCCGAGGAGAGAGAGTGCCGAGGCCAGAGAGTGCTGAGGAGAGAGTGTACCGAGGAGAGAGAGTGCCGAGAAGAGAGTGCCGAGAAGAGAGTGCCGAGGAGAGAGGCTGCCGAGGAGAGAACCTGCAGAGGAGAGAGTGTGCCGAGGAGAGAGCGTGCCGAGGAGAGAGCTTGCCGCGGAGAGAGACTGCCGAGGAGAGAGAGTGCCGAGGAGAGATCATGCCGAGGAGAGAGCGTGCCGAGGAGAGAGAGTGGCGAGGAGAGAGAGTTCCGAGGAGAGAGAGTGCCAAGAAGAGAGTGCTGAGGAGAGAGAGAGCAGAGGAGAGAGGCTGCCGAGGAGAGAACCTGCAGAGGAGAGGGGGTACCGAGGAGAGCGGGCGCCGAAGAGAGAGGGCGCCGAGGAGAGAGGGCGCCGAGGAGAAAGAGTGCCGAAGAGAGAGACTTCCGAGGAGAGAGACGTGCAGAGGAGAGAGATGTGCCGAGGAGAGAGAGTGCCGAGGAGAGAGTGCCGAAGAGAGAGAGTGCAAACGAGAGAGTGCCGAGGAGAGAGAGTGCCAAGGAAAGAGAGTGCAGAGAAGAGAGACTGCCGAGGAGAGAGACGTGCAGAGGAGAGAGACGTGCAGAGGAGAGAGAGTGCCGAGGAGAGAGACATGCCGAGGAGAGAGAGTGCCGAGGCCAGAGAGTGCCGAGGAGAGAGACTGCCGAAGAGAGAGAGTGCCGAAGAGAGAGGATGCCGAAGAGAGAGGGTGCCGAGGAGAGAGACTGCAGAGGAGAGAGACTGCCGAGGGGAGAGACTGCCGAGGAACGAGAGTGCCGAGGAAAGAGACTGCCGAGGAGAGAGTGCCGAGGAGAGAGAGTGCCGAGGAGAGAGAGTGCTGTGAAGAGAGTGCCGACTAGAGAGAGTGCCAAAGAGAGAGACTTCCGAGGAGAGAGACGTGCAGAGTAGAGAGACTGCCGAGAAGAGAGCCTGCCGAGGAGAGAAAGCACCGAGGAGAGAAAGCGCCGAGGAGAGAGAGTGCCGAGGAGAGAGAGTGCCGAGGCCAGAGAGTGCCGAGGAGAGAGTGTACCGAGGAGAGAGAGTGCCGAGAAGAGAGTGCCGAGGAGAGAGAGCAGAGGAGAGAGGCTGCCGAGGAGAGAACCTGCAGAGGAGAGAGTGTGCCGAGGAGAGAGCGTGCCGAGGAGAGAGCTTGCCGAGGAGAGAGCGTGCCGAGGAGAGAGAGTGGCGAGGAGAGAGAGTTCCGAGGAGAGAGAGTGCCGAGAAGAGAGTGCTGAGGAGAGAGAGAGCAGAGGAGAGAGGCTGCCGAGGAGAGAACCTGCAGAGGAGAGGGGGTACGGAGGAGAGCGGGCGCCGAAGAGAGAGGGCGCCGAGGAGAGAGGGCGCCGAGGAGAAAGAGTGCCGAAGAGAGAGACTTCCGAGGAGAGAGACGTGCAGAGGAGAGAGATGTGCCGAGGAGAGAGAGTGCCGAGGAGAGAGTGCCGAAGAGAGAGAGTGCAAACGAGAGAGTGCCGAGGAGAGAGAGTGCCAAGGAAAGAGAGTGCAGAGAAGAGAGACTGCCGAGGAGAGAGACGTGCAGAGGAGAGAGACGTGCAGAGGAGAGAGAGTGCCGAGGAGAGAGACATGCCGAGGAGAGAGAGTGCCGAGGCCAGAGAGTGCCGAGGAGAGAGACTGCCGAAGAGAGAGAGTGCCGAAGAGAGAGGATGCCGAAGAGAGAGGGTGCCGAGGAGAGAGACTGCAGAGGAGAGAGACTGCCGAGGGGAGAGACTGCCGAGGAACGAGAGTGCCGAGGAAAGAGACTGCCGAGGAGAGAGTGCCGAGGAGAGAGAGTGCCGAGGAGAGAGAGTGCTGTGAAGAGAGTGCCGACTAGAGAGAGTGCCAAAGAGAGAGACTTCCGAGGAGAGAGACGTGCAGAGTAGAGAGACTGCCGAGAAGAGAGCCTGCCGAGGAGAGAAAGCACCGAGGAGAGAAAGCGCCGAGGAGAGAGAGTGCCGAGGAGAGAGAGTGCCGAGGCCAGAGAGTGCCGAGGAGAGAGTGTACCGAGGAGAGAGAGTGCCGAGAAGAGAGTGCCGAGAAGAGAGTGCCGAGGAGAGAGAGCAGAGGAGAGAGGCTGCCGAGGAGAGAACCTGCAGAGGAGAGAGTGTGCCGAGGAGAGAGCGTGCCGAGGAGAGAGCTTGCCGAGGAGAGAGACTGCCGAGGAGAGAGAGTGCCGAGGAGAGATCATGCCGAGGAGAGAGCGTGCCGAGGAGAGAGAGTGGCGAGGAGAGAGAGTTCCGAGGAGAGAGAGTGCCGAGAAGAGAGTGCTGAGGAGAGAGAGCAGAGGAGAGAGGCTGCCGAGGAGAGAACCTGCAGAGGAGAGGGGGTACCGAGGAGAGCGGGCGCCGAAGAGAGAGGGCGCCGAGGAGAGAGGGCGCCGAGGAGAAAGAGTGCCGAAGAGAGAGACTTCCGAGGAGAGAGACGTGCAGAGGAGAGAGATGTGCCGAGGAGAGAGAGTGCCGAGGAGAGAGTGCCGAAGAGAGAGAGTGCAAACGAGAGAGTGCCGAGGAGACAGAGTGCCAAGGAAAGAGAGTGCAGAGAAGAGAGACTGCCGAGGAGAGACGTGCAGAGGAGAGAGACGTGCAGAGGAGAGAGAGTGCCGAGGAGAGAGACATGCCGAGGAGAGAGAGTGCCGAGGCCAGAGAGTGCCGAGGAGAGAGACTGCCGAAGAGAGAGAGTGCCGAAGAGAGAGGATGCCGAAGAGAGAGGGTGCCGAGGAGAGAGACTGCAGAGGAGAGAGACTGCCGAGGGGAGAGACTGCCGAGGAACGAGAGTGCCGAGGAAAGAGACTGCCGAGGAGAGAGTGCCGAGGAGAGAGAGTGCCGAGGAGAGAGAGTGCTGTGAAGAGAGTGCCGACTAGAGAGAGTGCCAAAGAGAGAGACTTCCGAGGAGAGAGACGTGCAGAGTAGAGAGACTGCCGAGAAGAGAGCCTGCCGAGGAGAGAAAGCACCGAGGAGAGAAAGCGCCGAGGAGAGAGAGTGCCGAGGAGAGAGAGTGCCGAGGCCAGAGAGTGCCGAGGAGAGAGTGTACCGAGGAGAGAGAGTGCCGAGAAGAGAGTGCCGAGGAGAGAGAGCAGAGGAGAGAGGCTGCCGAGGAGAGAACCTGCAGAGGAGAGAGTGTGCCGAGGAGAGAGCGTGCCGAGGAGAGAGCTTGCCGAGGAGAGAGACTGCCGAGGAGAGAGAGTGCCGAGGAGAGTGAGTTCCGAGGAGAGAGAGTGCCGAGAAGAGAGTGCTGAGGAGAGAGAGAGCAGAGGAGAGAGGCTGCCAAGGAGAGAACCTGCAGAGGAGAGGGGGTACCGAGGAGAGCGGGCGCCGAAGAGAGAGGGCGCCGAGGAGAGAGGGCGCCGAGGAGAAAGAGTGCCGAAGAGAGAGACTTCCGAGGAGAGAGACGTGCAGAGGAGAGAGATGTGCCGAGGAGAGAGAGTGCCGAGGAGAGAGTGCCGAAGAGAGAGAGTGCCAACGAGAGAGTGCCGAGGAGAGAGAGTGCCAAGGAAAGAGAGTGCAGAGAAGAGAGACTGCCGAGGAGAGAGACGTGCAGAGGAAGAGACGTGCAGAGGAGAGAGAGTGCCGAGGAGAGAGAGTGCCGAGGCCAGAGAGTGCCGAGGAGAGAGGCTGCCGAAGAGAGAGAGTGCCGAAGAGAGAGGATGCCGAAGAGAGAGGGTGCCGAGGAGAGAGACTGCAGAGGAGAGAGACTGCCGAGGGGAGAGACTGCCGAGGAAGGAGAGTGCCGAGGAAAGAGACTGCCGAGGAGAGAGTGCCGAGGAGAGAGAGTGCCGAGGAGAGAGAGTGCTGTGAAGAGAGTGCCGACTAGAGAGAGTGCCAAAGAGAGAGACTACCGAGGAGAGAGAGTGCCGAGAAGAGAGTGCCGAGGAGAGAGAGCAGAGGAGAGAACCTGCAGAGGAGAGAGCGTGCCGAGGAGAGAGCGTGCCGAGGAGAGAGAGTGCCGAGGAGAGAGAGTGCCAAGGAAAGAGAGTGCAGAGAAGAGAGACTGCCGAGGAGAGAGACTGCCGAGGAGTGAAAGCGCTCGAGGAGAGAAAGCGCCGAGAAGATAAAGCGCCGAGGAGAGAGAGCGCCGAGGAGAGAGAGCACTGAGGAAAGAGCGTGCTGAGGAGAGAGCGTGCCGAGGAGAGAGCTTGCCGAGGAGAGAGCGTGCCGAGGAGAGAGTGTGCCGAGGAGAGAGTGCCGAGGAGAGAGTGTGCCGAGGAGAGAGAGTGCTGTGAAGAGAGCGCCGACTAGAGAGAGTGCCAAAGAGAGAGACTTCCGAGGGGAGAGACGTGCAGAGTAGACAGACTGCCGAGGAGAGAAAGCACAGAGGAGAGAAAGCGCCGAGGAGAGAGAGTCCAGAGGAGAGAGAGTGCCGAGGCCAGAGAGTGCCGAGGAGAGAGAGTACCGAGGAGAGAGAGTGCCGAGAAGAGAGTGCCGAGGAGAGAGAGTGCCGAGGAGAGAGAGCAGAGGAGAGAGGCTGCCGAGGAGAGAACCTGCAGAGGAGAGAGTGTGCCGAGGAGAGAGCGTGCCGAGGAGAGAGCTTGCCGAGGAGAGAGTGTGCCGAGGAGAGACAGTGCCGAGGAGAGAGCATGCCGAGGAGAGAGAGTGGCGAGGAGAGAGAGTTCCGAGGAGAGAGAGTGCCGAGAAGAGAGTGCTGAGGAGAGAGAGTGCCAAAGAGAGAGAGCAGAGGAGAGAGGCTGCCGCGGAGAGAACCTGCAGAGGAGAGCGGGCACCAAGGAGAGCGGGCGCCGAAGAGAGAGGGCGCCGAGGAGAGAGGGCGCCGAGGAGAGAGAGCGCCAAGGAGAGAGAGTGCCGAAGAGAGAGACTTCCGAGGAGAGAGACGTGCAGAGGAGAGAGATGTGCCGAGGAGAGAGAGTGCCGAGGAGAGAGTGCCGAAGAGAGAGAGTGCCAAGGAGAGAGTGCTGAGGAGAGAGAGTGCGAAGGAAAGAGAGTGCAGAGAAGAGAGACTGCCGAGAAGAGAGACTGCCGAGGAGTGAAAGCGCTCGAGGAGAGAAAGCACCGAGAAGATAAAGCGCCGAGGAGAGAGAACACCGAGGAGAGAGAGCGCCAAATAGAGACACTGCAGAGGAGAGAGAGTGTAGAGGAAAGAGCGTGCCGAGGAGAGAGCGTGCCGAGGAGAGAGCATTTCGACGAGAGAGAGTGCCAAAGAGAGAGCGTGCCGAGGAGAGAGCGTGCCGAGGAGAGAGAGTGGCGAGGAGAGAGTGTGCCGAGGAGAGAGAGTGCCAAGAAGAGAGTGCCGAGGAGAGAGAGTGCCGAGGAGAGAGAGGATGCCGAGAAGAGAACCTGCAGAGGAGAGCGAGTGCAGAGGAGAGCGAGTGCCAAGGAGAGCCAGTGCCGAGGAGAGCGAGTGCCGAGGAGAGCGAGTGCCGAGGAGAGAGAGTGCCGAGGAGAGAGAGAGCAGAGGAGAGAGACTGTCGAGGAGAGCGAGTGCCGAGGAGAGCGAGCACCGAGGAGAGCGAGCGCCGAGGAGAGAGCGCCGAGGAGAGAGTGCCGAGGAGAGAGTGTGCCAAGGAAAGAGAGTGCAGAGAAGAGAGACTGCCGAGGAGAGAGCCTGCGGAGGAGAGAAAGCACAGAGGAGAGAAAGCGCCGAGGAGATAAAGCACCGAGGAGAGAGAACGCCGAGGAGAGAGAGCACCGAGGAGAGACTCTGCAGAGGAGAGAGAGTGCCGAGGAAAGAGCGTGCCAAGGAGAGAGCGTGCCGAGGAGAGAGTGTGCCGAGGAGAGAGAGTGCCGAGGAGAGAGCATGCCGAGGAGAGAGCGTGCCGAGGAGAGAGAGTGGCAAGGAGAGAGTGTGCCGAGGAGAGAGAGTGCTGAGAAGAGAGTGCCGAGGAGAGAGAGAGCAGAGGAGAGAGGCTGCCGAGGAGAGAACCTGCAGAGGAGAGAGTGTGCCGAGGAGAGAGCGTGCCGAGGAGAGAGCTTGCCGAGGAGAGAGACTGCCGAGGAGAGAGAGTGCCGAGGAGAGATCATGCCGAGGAGAGAGCGTGCCGAGGAGAGAGAGTGGCGAGGAGAGAGAGTTCCGAGGAGAGAGAGTGCCGAGAAGAGAGTGCTGAGGAGAGAGAGAGCAGAGGAGAGAGGCTGCCAAGGAGAGAACCTGCAGAGGAGAGGGGGTACCGAGGAGAGCGGGCGCCGAAGAGAGAGGGCGCCGAGGAGAGAGGGCGCCGAGGAGAAAGAGTGCCGAAGAGAGAGACTTCCGAGGAGAGAGACGTGCAGAGGAGAGAGATGTGCCGAGGAGAGAGAGTGCCGAGGAGAGAGTGCCGAAGAGAGAGAGTGCCAACGAGAGAGTGCCGAGGAGAGAGAGTGCCAAGGAAAGAGAGTGCAGAGAAGAGAGACTGCCGAGGAGAGAGACGTGCAGAGGAAGAGACGTGCAGAGGAGAGAGAGTGCCGAGGAGAGAGACATGCCGAGGAGAGAGAGTGCCGAGGCCAGAGAGTGCCGAGGAGAGAGAATGCCGAAGAGAGAGAGTGCCGAAGAGAGAGGATGCCGAAGAGAGAGGGTGCCGAGGAGAGAGACTGCAGAGGAGAGAGACTGCCGAGGGGAGAGACTGCCGAGGAACGAGAGTGCCGAGGAAAGAGACTGCCGAGGAGAGAGTGCCGAGGAGAGAGAGTGCCGAGGAGAGAGAGTGCTGTGAAGAGAGTGCCGACTAGAGAGAGTGCCAAAGAGAGAGACTTCCGAGGAGAGAGACGTGCCGAGAAGAGAGTGCCGAGGAGAGAGAGCAGAGGAGAGAGGCTGCCGAAGAGAGAGAGTGCCGAAGAGAGAGGATGCCGAAGAGAGAGGGTGCCGAAGAGAGAGACTGCAGAGGAGAGAGACTGCCGAGGGGAGAGACTGCCGAGGAACGAGAGTGCCGAGGAAAGAGACTGCCGAGGAGAGAGTGCTGAGGAGAGAGAGTGCCGAGGAGAGAGAGTGCTGTGAAGAGAGTGCCAAAGAGAGAGACTACCGAGGAGAGAGAGTGCCGAGAAGAGAGTGCCGAGGAGAGAGAGCAGAGGAGAGAGGCTGCCGAGGAGAGAACCTGCAGAGGAGAGAGCGTGCCGAGGAGAGAGCGTGCCGAGGAGAGAGAGTGCCGAGGAGAGAGAGTGCCAAGGAAAGAGAGTGCAGAGAAGAGAGACTGCCGAGGAGAGAGACTGCTGAGGAGTGAAAGCGCTCGAGGAGAGAAAGCGCCGAGAAGATAAAGCGCCGAGGAGAGAGAGCGCCGAGGAGAGAGAGTGCCGAGGAGAGAGTGCCGAAGAGAGAGAGTGCCAAGGAGAGAGTGCTGAGGAGAGAGAGTGCGAAGGAAAGAGAGTGCAGAGAAGAGAGACTGCCGAGAAGAGAGACTGCCGAGGAGTGAAAGCGCTCGAGGAGAGAAAGCACCGAGAAGATAAAGCTCCGAGGAGAGAGAACACCGAGGAGAGAGAGCGCCAAATAGAGACACTGCAGAGGAGAGAGAGTGTAGAGGAAAGAGCGTGCCGAGGAGAGAGAACACCGAGGAGAGAGCATTTCGAGGAGAGAGAGTGCCAAAGAGAGAGCGTGCCGAGGAGAGAGCGTGCCGAGGAGAGAGAGTGGCGAGGAGAGAGTGTGCCGAGGAGAGAGAGTGCCAAGAAGAGAGTGCCGAGGAGAGAGAGTGCCGAGGAGAGAGAGGATGCCGAGAAGAGAACCTGCAGAGGAGAGCGAGTGCAGAGGAGAGCGAGTGCCAAGGAGAGCCAGTGCCGAGGAGAGCGAGTGCCGAGGAGAGCGAGTGCCGAGGAGAGAGAGTGCCGAGGAGAGAGAGAGCAGAGGAGAGAGACTGTCGAGGAGAGCGAGTGCCGAGGAGAGCGAGCACCGAGGAGAGCGAGCGCCGAGGAGAGAGCGCCGAGGAGAGAGTGCCGAGGAGAGAGTGTGCCAAGGAAAGAGAGTGCAGAGAAGAGAGACTGCCGAGGAGAGAGCCTGCGGAGGAGAGAAAGCACAGAGGAGAGAAAGCGCCGAGGAGATAAAGCACCGAGGAGAGAGAACGCCGAGGAGAGAGAGCACCGAGGAGAGACTCTGCAGAGGAGAGAGAGTGCCGAGGAAAGAGCGTGCCAAGGAGAGAGCGTGCCGAGGAGAGAGTGTGCCGAGGAGAGAGAGTGCCGAGGAGAGAGCATGCCGAGGAGAGAGCGTGCCGAGGAGAGAGAGTGGCAAGGAGAGAGTGTGCCGAGGAGAGAGAGTGCTGAGAAGAGAGTGCCGAGGAGAGAGAGTGCCGAGGAGAGAGAGCAGAGGAGAGAGGCTGCCGAGGAGAGACCCTGCAGAGGAGAGAGCGTGCCGAGGAGAGAGTGTGCCGAGGAGAGAGCTTGCAGAGGAGAGAGCGTGCCGAGGAGAGAGCTTGCCGAGGAGAGAGCGTGCCGAGGAGAGAGCGTGCCGAGGAGAGAGAGTGGCGAGGAGGGAGAGTGCCGATGGAGAGAGAGTGCCGAGAAGAGAGTGCCGAGGAGAGAGAGTGCCAAAGAGAGAGTGGAAGAGAGAGGCTGCCGAGGAGAGAACCTGCAGAGGAGAGCGAATGCCGAGGAGAGCGAGCGCCGAGGAGAGCGGGCGCCGAAGTGAAAGGGCGCCGAGGAGAGAGGGCGCTGAGGAGAGAGAGCGCCGTGGAGAGAGAGTGCCGAAGAAAGAGGGTGCCGAGGAGAGAGACTGCAGAGGAGAGAGACTGCCGAGGAGAGAGACTGCCGTGGAGCGAGAGTGCCGAGGAAAGAGACTTCCCAGGAGAGAGTGCCGAGGAGAGAGAGTGCCGAGGAGAGAGTGCCAAGGAAAGAGAGAGAGTGCAGGGAGGAGGGAGTGCAGGGACGAGAGAGTGAGTGCAAGGAGGAGAGAGAGCGCAGGGAGGAGAGAGAGTGAAGGGAGGAGAGAGAGTGCAGGGAGAACAGAGAGTGCAGTGCCGAAGAGAGTGTAGTGCCGAGGAGAGCGAGTGCCGAGGAGAGAGAGTGCCGAGGAGAAAGCTGTATGATACTGATATTACTGATCACTGTGTGATACTGATATTACTGATCACTGTATGATACTGATATTACTGATCACTGTATGATACTGATATTACTGATCACTGTATGATACTGATATTACTGATCACTGTATGATACTGATATTACTGATCACTGTATGATACTGATATTACTGATCACTGTATGATACTGATATTACTGATCACTGTGTGATACTGATATTACTGATCACTGTATGATACTGATATTACTGATCACTGTATGATACTGTTATTACTGATCACTGTATGATACTGATATTACTGATCACTGTATGATACTGATATTACTGATCACTGTATGATACTGATATTACTGATCACTGTATGATACTGTTATTACTGATCACTGTGTGATACTGATATTACTGAGCACTGTATGATACTGATATTACTGATCACTGTATGATACTGATATTACTGATCACTGTATGATACTGATATTACTGATCACTGTATGATACTGTTATTACTGATCACTGTGTGATACTGATATTACTGATCACTGTATGATACTGATATTACTGATCACTGTATGATACTGTTATTACTGATCACTGTGTGATACTGATATTACTGATCACTGTATGATACTGATATTACTGATCACTGTATGATACTGATATTACTGATCACTGTATGATACTGATATTACTGATCACTGTATGATACTGATATTACTGATCACTGTATGATACTGATATTACTGATCACTGTATGATACTGATATTACTGATCACTGTATGATACTGATATTACTGATCACTGTATGATACTGATATTACTGATCACTGTATGATACTGATATTACTGATCACTGTATGATACTGATATTACTGATCACTGTATGATACTGATATTACTGATCACTGTATGATACTGTTATTACTGATCACTGTATGATACTGATATTACTGATCACTGTATGATACTGATATTACTGATCACTGTATGATACTGATATTACTGATCACTGTATGATACTGATATTACTGATCACTGTATGATACTGATATTACTGATCACTGTATGATACTGATATTACTGATCACTGTATGATACTGTTATTACTGATCACTGTGTGATACTGATATTACTGAGCACTGTATGATACTGATATTACTGATCACTGTATGATACTGATATTACTGATCACTGTATGATACTGATATTACTGATCACTGTATGATACTGATATTACTGATCACTGTATGATACTGATATTACTGATCACTGTATGATACTGATATTACTGATCACTGTATGATACTGATATTACTGATCACTGTATGATACTGATATTACTGATCACTGTATGATACTGTTATTACTGATCACTGTATGATACTGATATTACTGATCACTGTATGATACTGATATTACTGATCACTGTATGATACTGATATTACTGATCACTGTATGATACTGATATTACTGATCACTGTATGATACTGATATTACTGATCACTGTATGATACTGATATTACTGATCACTGTATGATACTGATATTACTGATCACTGTATGATACTGTTATTACTGATCACTGTATGATACTGATATTACTGATCACTGTATGATACTGTTATTACTGATCGCTGTATGATACTGATATTACTGATCACTGTATGATACTGATATTACTGATCACTGTATGATACTGATATTACTGATCGCTGTATGATACTGATATTACTGATCACTGTATGATACTGATATTACTGATCACTGTATGATACTGATATTACTGATCACTGTATGATACTGATATTACTGATCGCTGTATGATACTGATATTACTGATCACTGTATGATACTGATATTACTGATCACTGTATGATACTGATATTACTGATCGCTGTATGATACTGATATTACTGATCACTGTATGATACTGATATTACTGATCACTGTATGATACTGTTATTACTGATCACTGTATGATACTGATATTACTGATCACTGTATGATACTGATATTACTGATCGCTGTATGATACTGATATTACTGATCGCTGTATGATACTGATATTACTGATCGCTGTATGATACTGATATTACTGATCACTGTATGATACTGATATTACTGATCGCTGTATGATACTGATATTACTGATCACTGTGTGATACTGATATTACTGATCGCTGTATGATACTGATATTACTGATCACTGTATGATACTGATATTACTGATCACTGTATGATACTGTTATTACTGATCACTGTATGATACTGATATTACTGATCACTGTATGATACTGATATTACTGATCACTGTATGATACTGATATTACTGATCGCTGTATGATACTGATATTACTGATCACTGTATGATACTGATATTACTGATCACTGTATGATACTGATATTACTGATCACTGTATGATACTGATATTACTGATCACTGTATGATACTGATATTACTGATCACTGTATGATACTGATATTACTGATCGCTGTATGATACTGATATTACTGATCACTGTATGATACTGATATTACTGATCACTGTATGATACTGATATTACTGATCACTGTATGATACTGATATTACTGATCACTGTATGATACTGATATTACTGATCACTGTATGATACTGATATTACTGATCACTGTATGATACTGTTATTACTGATCACTGTGTGATACTGATATTACTGATCACTGTATGATACTGATATTACTGAGCACTGTATAATACTGATATTACTGATCACTGTATGATACTGATATTACTGATCACTGTATGATACTGATATTACTGATCACTGTATGATACTGATATTACTGATCACTGTATGATACTGATATTACTGATCACTGTATGATACTGATATTACTGATCGCTGTATGATACTGATATTACTGATCACTGTATGATACTGATATTACTGATCACTGTATGATACTGATATTACTGATCACTGTATGATACTGATATTACTGAGCGCTGTATGATACTGATATTACTGAGCACTGTATGATACTGATATTACTGATCACTGTATGATACTGATATTACTGATCACTGTATGATACTGATATTACTGATCACTGTATGATACTGATATTACTGATCACTGTATGATACTGATATTACTGAGCGCTGTATGATACTGATATTACTGAGCACTGTATGATACTGATATTACTGATCACTGTATGATACTGATATTACTGATCACTGTATGATACTGATATTACTGATCACTGTGTGATACTGATATTACTGATCACTGTATGATACTGTTATTACTGATCACTGTGTGATACTGATATTACTGATCACTGTATGATACTGATATTACTGATCACTGTATGATACTGTTATTACTGATCACTGTGTGATACTGATATTACTGAGCACTGTATGATACTGATATTACTGATCACTGTATGATACTGATATTACTGATCACTGTATGATACTGATATTACTGATCACTGTATGATACTGATATTACTGATCGCTGTATGATACTGATATTACTGATCACTGTATGATACTGATATTACTGATCACTGTATGATACTGATATTACTGATCACTGTATGATACTGATATTACTGAGCGCTGTATGATACTGATATTACTGAGCACTGTATGATACTGATATTACTGAGCACTGTATGATACTGATATTACTGATCACTGTATGATACTGATATTACTGATCACTGTATGATACTGATATTACTGATCACTGTATGATACTGTTATTACTGATCGCTGTATGATACTGATATTACTGATCACTGTATGATACTGATATTACTGATCACTGTATGATACTGATATTACTGATCACTGTATGATACTGATATTACTGATCACTGTGTGATACTGATATTACTGATCACTGTATGATACTGTTATTACTGATCACTGTATGATACTGTTATTACTGATCGCTGTATGATACTGATATTACTGATCGCTGTATGATACTGATATTACTGATCACTGTATGATACTGATATTACTGATCACTGTATGATACTGATATTACTGATCACTGTATGATACTGATATTACTGATCGCTGTATGATACTGATATTACTGATCACTGTATGATACTGATATTACTGATCACTGTATGATACTGATATTACTGATCACTGTATGATACTGATATTACTGAGCGCTGTATGATACTGATATTACTGAGCACTGTATGATACTGATATTACTGATCACTGTATGATACTGATATTACTGATCACTGTATGATACTGATATTACTGATCACTGTATGATACTGATATTACTGATCACTGTATGATACTGATATTACTGAGCGCTGTATGATACTGATATTACTGAGCACTGTATGATACTGATATTACTTAGGGTTAGGTACATAGCTACATGGCTCTCTTATTAATGAGCAGAAAACCCAGAAAAAAATAAAAAAATGCAAAATGAGCGGACTTCTTGGTCTCCATTTTCTCATATTCTGGTCTTGCTATTAGCAGAAAAATTTAAGAAGGTCCTTAGTCTGATGTAATGCATCATGGCGACTTTTAGAGGCAGAACTTTCCGCTCGGTGGTATGGCTACTGGTTCTCATCATAAAATTGTTCTCACACTATTGATTTCTCACCCCCCACCCCCCCCGCCCCGGTTTAATAAACAAACCTTGTTATCACAACGGCGAAACGCGCGGGAAGATCTGTGTAATTAGCGCAGGAATTCTGGAAACACGACTTCACGTATTCTAGACAATCCATCAATGACAACAGATAGACTGTCTCAGACTGATCAGAAATATAAGAAAAGTAGTACAGTGCAGTGTCCATATATACAGAATAATACAGATACTGAGAATTACACCCAGTATACAGGACAGGAGAAGTGGTACTGTGCAGTGTCTATATATATATATATACAGAATAATACAGATACTGAGAATTACACCCAGTATACAGGACAGGAGAAGTGGTACTGTGCAGTGTCTATATATATATATATACAGAATAATACAGATACTGAGAATTACACCCAGTATACAGGACAGGAGGAGTGGTACTGTGCAGTGTGTATATATATACAGAATAATACAGATACTGAGAATTACACCCAGTATACAGGACAGGAGGAGTGGTACTGTGCAGTGTATATATACAGAATAATACAGACACTGAGAATTACACCCAGTATACAGGACAGGAGAAGTGGTACTGTGCAGTGTATATATACAGAATAATACAGATACTGAGAATTACACCCAGTATACAGGACAGGAGGAGTGGTACTGTGCAGTGTATATATATACAGAATAATACAGAGACTGAGAATTACACCCAGTATACAGGACAGGAGAAGTGGTACTGTGCAGTGTATATATATACAGAATAATACAGATACTGAGAATTACACCCAGTATACAGGACAGGAGAAGTGGTACTGTGCAGTGTGTATATATACAGAATAATACAGATACTGAGAATTACACCCAGTATACAGGACAGGAGGAGTGGTACTGTGCAGTGTATATATACAGAATAATACAGACACTGAGAATTACACCCAGTATACAGGACAGGAGAAGTGGTACTGTGCAGTGTATATATACAGAATAATACAGATACTGAGAATTACACCCAGTATACAGGACAGGAGGAGTGGTACTGTGCAGTGTCTATATATATATATATACAGAATAATACAGATACTGAGAATTACACCCAGTATACAGGACAGGAGAAGTGGTACTGTGCAGTGTCTATATATATATATATACAGAATAATACAGATACTGAGAATTACACCCAGTATACAGGACAGGAGGAGTGGTACTGTGCAGTGTGTATATATATACAGAATAATACAGATACTGAGAATTACACCCAGTATACAGGACAGGAGGAGTGGTACTGTGCAGTGTATATATACAGAATAATACAGACACTGAGAATTACACCCAGTATACAGGACAGGAGAAGTGGTACTGTGCAGTGTATATATACAGAATAATACAGATACTGAGAATTACACCCAGTATACAGGACAGGAGGAGTGGTACTGTGCAGTGTATATATATACAGAATAATACAGAGACTGAGAATTACACCCAGTATACAGGACAGGAGAAGTGGTACTGTGCAGTGTATATATATATATATACAGAATAATACAGATACTGAGAATTACACCCAGTATACAGGACAGGAGAAGCGGTACTGTGCAGTGTATATATATACAGAATAATACAGATACTGAGAATTACACCCAGTATACAGGACAGGAGAAGTGGTACTGTGCAGTGTATATATATACAGAATAATACAGATACTGAGAATTACACCCAGTATACAGGACAGGAGGAGTGGTACTGTGCAGTGTATATATACAGAATAATACAGATACTGAGAATCACACCCAGTATACAGGACAGGAGGAGTGGTACTGTGCAGTGTATATACAGAATAATACAGATACTGAGAATTACACCCAGTATACAGGACAGGAGGAGTGGTACTGTGCAGTGTATATATACAGAATAATACAGATACTGAGAATCACACCCAGTATACAGGACAGGAGGAGTGGTACTGTGCAGTGTATATACAGAATAATACAGATACTGAGAATTACACCCAGTATACAGGACAGGAGGAGTGGTACTGTGCAGTGTATATATACAGAATAATACAGATACTGAGAATTACACCCAGTATACAGGACATGAGAAGTGGTACTGTGCAGTGTATCTAAGCCTTTCGTGTGTGATACTCTGCTCCCTGCGTTGACCTGGAGGACTATTATTTCCGGTAATAAGGAAGCAGTGGGCGTGTATAATACAATTGTTATTTATGAGATTTTCTGCTCGTGGTTTCCCGGACGTCGTCGTTCCTTCTGATTTGTTGGTTTTTATGTTTCTCTAGAGCAATCAGTGAATCTTTTACGTATCATTATAATTGTCTGTAATCCGGCCGTAATCTTCCCGAAGCCGCGTCCAATCAGCCAGTAATCAACTTAACTCTGAATCCAGTTCCCGGGACAAAGTCTCGCTCTTCTGGTAGAAGAAATGACAACGACGGCGAACACCGCACCCGATTCACTTCTCATTTACCTTCTTCATGCCGCACATTCAGGTAATTCGGTGCCACTTAAAGGGGTATTCCCCTGAGGGACATTTATGAGCGATCCACGGGATCCACGGGACAGGTTATAAATGTCAGATAGATGCGGGTCCCTCCTCTGGGTGTCCTATCTCTAGAATGGGGCCCCTTAAAACCCGTTCTACCACTTTGTGTCGGCAGATTTCATAAGCCTCGTAGGACGGGATGGTAGTTACAGAAGCAGCGAATCTCAGCTAGCTCCGGAGTCATCACCTTCATGGTGGGAAATCTGCCGACACACAAAGTGGAATAACAGGGTTTAAGGGGCCCCATTCTAGAGATAGGACCCCAAGAGGAGGGACCCGCATCTATCTGACATTTATAACCTGTCCCGTGGATCCCGTGGATCGCTCATAAATGTCCCTCGGGGGAAAACCACTTTAATGTTACTCTATAGAAAGTGCTACAGACTGAACCGGATGACGCAACATGGCGGCAAATAAAGCGATGAAACGTATATAATATAATACAGATATTAGTCACTCCCCTCCACTTATTAAGGAGCCAATCCAAACATTGCAAGAGGGGATTTTACCAAAATATACTAGAATAGCTGTCACTGTATATAAGATGTGTGGATCTCATGTCTGATCACATGTAATTATATTATATATCAGTGATGTCAGTAACAGGGGGCGGGGCTGTGACAACCTCTCACACATGATATACAGGCCGGTTGTCAGTAGTAATAGATGAATAGCTGTTACTGTATATAAGATGTGTGGATCTCATGTCTGATCACATGTAATTATATTATATATCAGTGATGTCAGTAACAGGGGGCGGGGCTGTGACAACCTCTCACACATGATATACAGGCTGGTTGTCAGTAGTAATAGATGAATAGCTGTTACTGTATATAAGATGTGTGGATCTCATGTCTGATCACAGTGTAATTATATTATATCAGTGATGTTAGTAACAGGGGGCGGGGCTGTGACAACCTCTCACACATGATATACAGGCTGGTTGTCAGTAGTAATAGATGAGTAGCTGTTACTGTATATAAGATGTGTGGATCTCATGTCTGATCACAGTGTAATTATATTATATATCAGTGATGTCAGTAACAGGGGGCGGAGCTGTGACAACCTCTCACACATGATATACAGGCAGGTTGTCAGTAGTGATAGATGAATAGCTGTTACTGTATATAAGATGTGTGGATCTCATGTCTGATCACATGTAATTATATTATATATCAGTGATGTCAGTAACAGGGGGCGGGGCTGTGACAACCTCTCACACATGATATACAGGCTGGTTGTCAGTAGTAATAGATGAATAGCTGTCACTGTATATAAGATGTGTGGATCTCATGTCTGATCACATGTAATTATATTATATATCAGTGATGTCAGTAACAGGGGGCGGGGCTGTGACAACCTCTCACACATGATATACAGGCCGGTTGTCAGTAGTAATAGATGAATAGCTGTCACTGTATATAAGATGTGTGGATCTCATGTCTGATCACAGTGTAATTATATTATATATCAGTGATGTCAGTAACAGGGGGCGGAGCTGTGACAACCTCTCACACATGATATACAGGCAGGTTGTCAGTAGTGATAGATGAATAGCTGTTACTGTATATAAGATGTGTGGATCTCATGTCTGATCACATGTAATTATATTATATATCAGTGATGTCAGTAACAGGGGGCGGGGCTGTGACAACCTCTCACACATGATATACAGGCTGGTTGTCAGTAGTAATAGATGAATAGCTGTCACTGTATATAAGATGTGTGGATCTCATGTCTGATCACATGTAATTATATTATATATCAGTGATGTCAGTAACAGGGGGCGGGGCTGTGACAACCTCTCACACATGATATACAGGCCGGTTGTCAGTAGTAATAGATGAATAGCTGTCACTGTATATAAGATGTGTGGATCTCATGTCTGATCACATGTAATTATATTATATATCAGTGATGTCAGTAACAGGGGGCGGGGCTGTGACAACCTCTCACACATGGTATACAGGCTGGTTGTCAGTAGTAATAGATGAATAGCTGTTACTGTATATAAGATGTGTGGATCTCATGTCTGATCACTATGTAATTATATTATATATCAGTGATGTCAGTAACAGGGGGCGGAGCTGTGACAACCTCTCACACATGATATACAGGCGGGTTGTCAGTAGTAATAGATGAATAGCTGTTACTGTATATAAGATGTGTGGATCTCATGTCTGATCACAGTGTAATTATATTATATATCAGTGATGTCAGTAACAGGGGGCGGGGCGGGGCTGTGACAACCTCTCACACATGATATACAGGCTGGTTGTCAGTAGTAATAGATGAATAGCTGTTACTGTATATAAGATGTGTGGATCTCATGTCTGATCACAATGTAATTATATTATATATCAGTGATGTCAGTAACAGGGGGCGGGGCTGTGACAACCTCTCACACATGATATACAGGCTGGTTGTCAGTAGTAATAGATGAATAGCTGTCACTGTATATAAGATGTGTGGATCTCATGTCTGATCACAATGTAATTATATTATATATCAGTGATGTCAGTAACAGGGGGCGGGGCTGTGACAACCTCTCACACATGATATACAGGCTGGTTGTCAGTAGTAATAGATGAATAGCTGTCACTGTATATAAGATGTGTGGATCTCATGTCTGATCACAGAGTAATTATATTATATATCAGTGATGTCAGTAACAGGGGGCGGGGCTGTGACAACCTCTCACACATGATATACAGGCTGGTTGTCAGTAGTAATAGATGAATAGCTGTTACTGTATATAAGATGTGTGGATCTCATGTCTGATCACATGTAATTATATTATATATCAGTGATGTCAGTAACAGGGGGCGGAGCTGTGACAACCTCTCACACATGATATACAGGCTGGTTGTCAGTAGTAATAGATGAATAGCTGTTACTGTATATAAGATGTGTGGATCTCATGTCTGATCACAGTGTAATTATATTATATATCAGTGATGTCAGTAACAGGGGGCGGGGCTGTGACAACCTCTCACACATGATATACAGGCAGGTTGTCAGTAGTAATAGATGAATAGCTGTCACTGTATATAAGATGTGTGGATCTCATGTCTGATCACATGTAATTATATTATATATCAGTGATGTCAGTAACAGGGGGCGGAGCTGTGACAACCTCTCACACATGATATACAGGCTGGTTGTCAGTAGTAATAGATGAATAGCGGTTACTGTATATAAGATGTGTGGATCTCATGTCTGATCACATGTAATTATATTATATATCAGTGATGTCAGTAACAGGGGGCGGGGCTGTGACAACCTCTCACACATGACATACAGGCTGGTTGTCAGTAGTAATAGATGAATAGCTGTCACTGTATATAAGATGTGTGGATCTCATGTCTGATCACAGTGTAATTATATTATATATCAGTGATGTCAGTACAGGGGGCGGAGCTGTGACAACCTCTCACACATGATATACAGGCTGGTTGTCAGTAGTAATAGATGAATAGCTGTGACTGTATATAAGATGTGTGGATCTCATGTCTGATCACATGTAATTATATTATATATCAGTGATGTCAGTAACAGGGGGCGGGGCTGTGACAACCTCTCACACATGATATACAGGCTGGTTGTCAGTAGTAATAGATGAATAGCTGTTACTGTATATAAGATGTGTGGATCTCATGTCTGATCACAATGTAATTATATTATATATCAGTGATGTCAGTATCAGGGGGCGGGGCTGTGACTACCTCTCACACATGATATACGGGCTGGTTGTCAGTAGTAATAGATGAATAGCTGTTACTGTATATAAGATGTGTGGATCTCATGTCTGATCACAATGTAATTATATTATATATCAGTGATGTCAGTAACAGGGGGCGGGGCTGTGACAACCTCTCACACATGGTATACAGGCTGGTTCTCAGTAGTAATAGATGAATAGCTGTTACTGTATATAAGATGTGTGGATCTCATGTCTGATCACATGTAATTATATTATATATCAGTGATGTCAGTAACAGGGGGCGGGGCTGTGACAACCTCTCACACATGATATACAGGCTGGCTGTCAGTAGGAATAGATGAATAGCTGTGACTGTATATAAGATGTGTGGATCTCATGTCTGATCACATGTAATTATATTATATATCAGTGATGTCAGTAACAGGGGGCGGGGCTGTGACAACCTCTCACACATGATACACAGGATGGTTGTCAGTAGTAATAGATGAATAGCTGTTACTGTATATAAGATGTGTGGATCTCATGTCTGATCACAGTGTAATTATATTATATATCAGTGATGTCAGTAACAGGGGGCGGGGCTGTGACAACCTCTCACACATGATACACAGGATGGTTGTCAGTAGTAATAGATGAATAGCTGTTACTGTATATAAGATGTGTGGATCTCATGTCTGATCACAATGTAATTATATTATATATCAGTGATGTCAGGGGGCGGGGCTGTGACAACCTCTCACACATGGTATACAGGCTGGTTGTCAGTAGTAATACATGAATAGCTGTCACTGTATATAAGATGTGTGGATCTCATGTCTGATCACATGTAATTATATTATATATCAGTGATGTCAGTAACAGGGGGCGGGGCTGTGACAACCTCTCACACATGATACACAGGATGGTTGTCAGTAGTAATAGATGAATAGCTGTTACTGTATATAAGATGTGTGGATCTCATGTCTGATCACAATGTAATTATATTATATATCAGTGATGTCAGGGGGCGGGGCTGTGACAACCTCTCACACATGGTATACAGGCTGGTTGTCAGTAGTAATAGATGAATAGCTGTCACTGTATATAAGATGTGTGGATCTCATGTCTGATCACATGTAATTATATTATATATAAGTGATGTCAGTAACAGGGGGCGGAGCTGTGACAACCTCTCACACATGATATACAGGCTGGTTGTCAGTAGTAATATATGAATAGCTGTTACTGTATATAAGGTGTGTGGATCTCATGTCTGATCACATGTAATTATATTATATATCAGTGATGTCAGTAACAGGGGGCGGGGCTGTGACAACCTCTCACACATGATATACAGGCTGGTTGTCAGTAGTAATAGATGAATAGCTGTCACTGTATATAAGATGTGTGGATCTCATGTCTGATCACAATGTAATTATATTATATATCAGTGATGTCAGTAACAGGGGGCGGGGCTGTGACAACCTCTCACACATGATATACAGGCTGGTTGTCAGTAGTAATAGATGAATAGCTGTTACTGTATATAAGATGTGTGGATCTCATGTCTGATCACAGTGTAAATATATTATATATCAGTGATGTCAGTAACAGGGGGCGGAGCTGTGACAACCCCTCACACATGATATACAGGCTGGTTGTCAGTAGTAATAGATGAATAGCTGTTACTGTATATAAGATGTGTGGATCTCATGTCTGATCACAGTGTAATTATATTATATATCAGTGATGTCAGTAGCAGGGGGCGGGGCAGTGACAACCTCTCACACATGATATACAGGCTGGTTGTCAGTAGTAATAGATGAATAGCTGTTACTGTATATAAGATGTGTGGATCACATGTCTGATCACATGTAATTATATTATATATCAGTGATGTCAGTAACAGGGGGCGGGGCTGTGACAACCTCTCACACATGATATACAGGCTGGTTGTCAGTAGTAATAGATGAATAGCTGTTACTGTATATAAGATGTGAGGATCTCATGTCTGATCACAATGTAATTATATTATATATCAGTGATGTCAGTAACAGGGGGCGGAGCTGTGACAACCTCTCACACATGATATACAGGCTGGTTGTCAGTAGTAATAGATGAATAGCTCTGACTGTATATAAGATGTGTGGATCTCATGTCTGATCACATGTAATTATATTATATATCAGTGATGTCAGTGACAGGGGGCGGGGCTGTGACAACCTCTCACACATGATATACAGACTGGTTGTCAGTAGTAATAGATGAATAGCTCTGACTGTATATAAGATGTGTGGATCTCATGTCTGATCACAATGTAATTATATTATATATCAGTGATGTCAGTAACAGGGGGCGGGGCTGTGACAACCTCTCACACATGATATACAGGCTGGTTGTCAGTAGTAATAGATGAATAGCTGTTACTGTATATAAGATGTGTGGATCTCATGTCTGATCACAGTGTAATTATATTATATATCAGTGATGTCAGTAACAGGGGGCGGGGCTGTGACAACCTCTCACACATGATATACAGGCTGGTTGTCAGTAGTAATAGATGAATAGCTGTTACTGTATATAAGATGTGCGGATCTCATGTCTGATCACAGTGTAATTATATTATATATCAGTGATGTCAGTAACAGGGGGCGGGGCTGTGACAACCTCTCACACATGGTATACAGGCTGGTGTCAGTAGTAATAGATGAATAGCTGTGACTGTATATAAGATGTGTGGATCTCATGTCTGATCACAGTGTAATTATATTATATATGAGTGATGTCAGTAACAGGGGGCGGGGCTGTGACAACCTCTCACAAATGATATACAGGCTGGTTGTCAGTAGTAATAGATGAATAGCTGTTACTGTATTTAAGATGTGTGGGTCTCATGTCTGATCACAGTGTAATTGTATTATATATCAGTGATGTCAGTAACAGGGGGCGGGGCTGTGACAACCTCTCACACATGATATACAGGCTGCTTGTCAGTAGTAATAGATGAATAGCTGTTACTGTATATAAGATGTGTGGATCTCATGTCTGATCACAGTGTAATTATATTATATATCAGTGATGTCCGTAACAGGGGGCGGGGCTGTGACAACCTCTCACACATGATATACAGGCTGGTGTCAGTAGTAATAGATGAATAGCGGTTACTGTATATAAGATGTGTGGATCTCATGTCTGATCACAGTGTCATTATATTATATATCAGTGATGTCAGTAACAGGGGGCGGGGCTGTGACAACCTCTCACACATGATATACAGGCTGGTTGTCAGTAGTAATAGATGAATAGCTGTTACTGTATATAAGATGTGTGGATCTCATGTCTGATCATAGTGTAATTATATTATATATCAGTGATGTCAGTAACAGGGGGCGGGGCTGTGACAACCTCTCACACATGATATACAGGCTGGTTGTCAGTAGTAATAGATGAATAGCTGTGACTGTATATAAGATGTGTGGATCTCATGTCTGATCACAGTGTAATTATATTATATATCAGTGATGTCAGTAACAGGGGGCGGGGCTGTGACAACCTCTCACACATGATATACAGGCTGGTTGTCAGTAGTAATAGATGAATAGCGGTTACTGTATATAAGATGTGTGGATCTCATGTCTGATCACAATGTAATTATATTATATATCAGTGATGTCAGTAACAGGGGGCGGGGCTGTGACAACCTCTCACACATGGTATACAGGCTGGTTGTCAGTAGTAATAGATGAATAGCTGTTACTGTATATAAGATGTGTGGATCTCATGTCTGATCACAATGTAATTATATTATATATCAGTGATGTCAGTAACAGGGGGCGGGGCTGTGACAACCTCTCACACATGGTATACAGGCTGGTTGCCAGTAGTGATAGATGAATAGCTGTGACCGTATATAAGATATGTGGATCTCATGTCTGATCACATGTAATTATATTATATATCAGTAATGTCAGTAACAGGGGGCGGGGCTGTGACAACCTCTCACACGATATACAGGCTGGTTGCCAGTAGTGATAGATGAATAGCTGTGACCGTATATAAGATATGTGGATCTCATGTCTGATCACATGTAATTATATTATATATCAGTGATGTCAGTAACAGGGGGCGGGGCTGTGACAACCTCTCACACATGGTATACAGGCTGGTTGTCAGTAGTAATAGATGAATAGCTGTTACTGTATATAAGATGTGTGGATCTCATGTCTGATCACATGTAATTATATTATATATCAGTGATGTCAGTAACAGGGGGCGGGGCTGTGACAACTTCTCACACATGATATACAGGCTGGTTGTCAGTAGTAATAGATGAATAGCTGTTACTGTATATAAGATGTGTGGATCTCATGTCTGATCACAATGTAATTATATTATATATCAGTGATGTCAGTATCAGGGGGCGGGGCTGTGACTACCTCTCACACATGATATACGGGCTGGTTGTCAGTAGTAATAGATGAATAGCTGTTACTGTATATAAGATGTGTGGATCTCATGTCTGATCACAATGTAATTATATTATATATCAGTGATGTCAGTAACAGGGGGCGGGGCTGTGACAACCTCTCACACATGGTATACAGGCTGGTTCTCAGTAGTAATAGATGAATAGCTGTTACTGTATATAAGATGTGTGGATCTCATGTCTGATCACATGTAATTATATTATATATCAGTGATGTCAGTAACAGGGGGCGGGGCTGTGACAACCTCTCACACATGATATACAGGCTGGTTGTCAGTAGGAATAGATGAATAGCTGTGACTGTATATAAGATGTGTGGATCTCATGTCTGATCACATGTAATTATATTATATATCAGTGATGTCAGTAACAGGGGGCGGGGCTGTGACAACCTCTCACACATGATACACAGGATGGTTGTCAGTAGTAATAGATGAATAGCTGTTACTGTATATAAGATGTGTGGATCTCATGTCTGATCACAATGTAATTATATTATATATCAGTGATGTCAGGGGGCGGGGCTGTGACAACCTCTCACACATGGTATACAGGCTGGTTGTCAGTAGTAATAGATGAATAGCTGTCACTGTATATAAGATGTGTGGATCTCATGTCTGATCACATGTAATTATATTATATATCAGTGATGTCAGTAACAGGGGGCGGGGCTGTGACAACCTCTCACACATGATACACAGGATGGTTGTCAGTAGTAATAGATGAATAGCTGTTACTGTATATAAGATGTGTGGATCTCATGTCTGATCACAATGTAATTATATTATATATCAGTGATGTCAGGGGGTGGGGCTGTGACAACCTCTCACACATGGTATACAGGCTGGTTGTCAGTAGTAATAGATGAATAGCTGTCACTGTATATAAGATGTGTGGATCTCATGTCTGATCACATGTAATTATATTATATATCAGTGATGTCAGTAACAGGGGGCGGGGCTGTGACAACCTCTCACACATGATACACAGGATGGTTGTCAGTAGTAATAGATGAATAGCTGTTACTGTATATAAGATGTGTGGATCTCATGTCTGATCACAGTGTAATTATATTATATATCAGTGATGTCAGTAACAGGGGGCGGGGCTGTGACAACCTCTCACACATGATACACAGGATGGTTGTCAGTAGTAATAGATGAATAGCTGTTACTGTATATAAGATGTGTGGATCTCATGTCTGATCACAGTGTAATTATATTATATATCAGTGATGTCAGTAACAGGGGGCGGGGCTGTGACAACCTCTCACACATGATACACAGGATGGTTGTCAGTAGTAATAGATGAATAGCTGTTACTGTATATAAGATGTGTGGATCTCATGTCTGATCACAATGTAATTATATTATATATCAGTGATGTCAGGGGGCGGGGCTGTGACAACCTCTCACACATGGTATACAGGCTGGTTGTCAGTAGTAATAGATGAATAGCTGTTACTGTATATAAGATGTGTGGATCTCATGTCTGATCACATGTAATTATATTATATATCAGTGATGTCAGTAACAGGGGGCGGGGCTGTGACAACTTCTCACACATGATATACAGGCTGGTTGTCAGTAGTAATAGATGAATAGCTGTTACTGTATATAAGATGTGTGGATCTCATGTCTGATCACAATGTAATTATATTATATATCAGTGATGTCAGTATCAGGGGGCGGGGCTGTGACTACCTCTCACACATGATATACGGGCTGGTTGTCAGTAGTAATAGATGAATAGCTGTTACTGTATATAAGATGTGTGGATCTCATGTCTGATCACAATGTAATTATATTATATATCAGTGATGTCAGTAACAGGGGGCGGGGCTGTGACAACCTCTCACACATGGTATACAGGCTGGTTCTCAGTAGTAATAGATGAATAGCTGTTACTGTATATAAGATGTGTGGATCTCATGTCTGATCACATGTAATTATATTATATATCAGTGATGTCAGTAACAGGGGGCGGGGCTGTGACAACCTCTCACACATGATATACAGGCTGGTTGTCAGTAGGAATAGATGAATAGCTGTGACTGTATATAAGATGTGTGGATCTCATGTCTGATCACATGTAATTATATTATATATCAGTGATGTCAGTAACAGGGGGCGGGGCTGTGACAACCTCTCACACATGATACACAGGATGGTTGTCAGTAGTAATAGATGAATAGCTGTTACTGTATATAAGATGTGTGGATCTCATGTCTGATCACAATGTAATTATATTATATATCAGTGATGTCAGGGGGCGGGGCTGTGACAACCTCTCACACATGGTATACAGGCTGGTTGTCAGTAGTAATAGATGAATAGCTGTCACTGTATATAAGATGTGTGGATCTCATGTCTGATCACATGTAATTATATTATATATCAGTGATGTCAGTAACAGGGGGCGGGGCTGTGACAACCTCTCACACATGATACACAGGATGGTTGTCAGTAGTAATAGATGAATAGCTGTTACTGTATATAAGATGTGTGGATCTCATGTCTGATCACAATGTAATTATATTATATATCAGTGATGTCAGGGGGTGGGGCTGTGACAACCTCTCACACATGGTATACAGGCTGGTTGTCAGTAGTAATAGATGAATAGCTGTCACTGTATATAAGATGTGTGGATCTCATGTCTGATCACATGTAATTATATTATATATCAGTGATGTCAGTAACAGGGGGCGGGGCTGTGACAACCTCTCACACATGATACACAGGATGGTTGTCAGTAGTAATAGATGAATAGCTGTTACTGTATATAAGATGTGTGGATCTCATGTCTGATCACAGTGTAATTATATTATATATCAGTGATGTCAGTAACAGGGGGCGGGGCTGTGACAACCTCTCACACATGATACACAGGATGGTTGTCAGTAGTAATAGATGAATAGCTGTTACTGTATATAAGATGTGTGGATCTCATGTCTGATCACAGTGTAATTATATTATATATCAGTGATGTCAGTAACAGGGGGCGGGGCTGTGACAACCTCTCACACATGATACACAGGATGGTTGTCAGTAGTAATAGATGAATAGCTGTTACTGTATATAAGATGTGTGGATCTCATGTCTGATCACAATGTAATTATATTATATATCAGTGATGTCAGGGGGCGGGGCTGTGACAACCTCTCACACATGGTATACAGGCTGGTTGTCAGTAGTAATAGATGAATAGCTGTCACTGTATATAAGATGTGTGGATCTCATGTCTGATCACATGTAATTATATTATATATCAGTGATGTCAGTAACAGGGGGCGGGGCTGTGACAACCTCTCACACATGATACACAGGATGGTTGTCAGTAGTAATAGATGAATAGCTGTTACTGTATATAAGATGTGTGGATCTCATGTCTGATCACAGTGCAATTATATTATATATCAGTGATGTCAGTAACAGGGGGCGGGGCTGTGACAACCTCTCACACATGATACACAGGATGGTTGTCAGTAGTAATAGATGAATAGCTGTTACTGTATATAAGATGTGTGGATCTCATGTCTGATCACAATGTAATTATATTATATATCAGTGATGTCAGGGGGCGGGGCTGTGACAACCTCTCACACATGGTATACAGGCTGGTTGTCAGTAGTAATAGATGAATAGCTGTCACTGTATATAAGATGTGTGGATCTCATGTCTGATCACATGTAATTATATTATATATAAGTGATGTCAGTAACAGGGGGCGGAGCTGTGACAACCTCTCACACATGATATACAGGCTGGTTGTCAGTAGTAATATATGAATAGCTGTTACTGTATATAAGGTGTGTGGATCTCATGTCTGATCACATGTAATTATATTATATATCAGTGATGTCAGTAACAGGGGGCGGGGCTGTGACAACCTCTCACACATGATATACAGGCTGGTTGTCAGTAGTAATAGATGAATAGCTGTCACTGTATATAAGATGTGTGGATCTCATGTCTGATCACAATGTAATTATATTATATATCAGTGATGTCAGTAACAGGGGGCGGGGCTGTGACAACCTCTCACACATGATATACAGGCTGGTTGTCAGTAGTAATAGATGAATAGCTGTTACTGTATATAAGATGTGTGGATCTCATGTCTGATCACAGTGTAAATATATTATATATCAGTGATGTCAGTAACAGGGGGCGGAGCTGTGACAACCCCTCACACATGATATACAGGCTGGTTGTCAGTAGTAATAGATGAATAGCTGTTACTGTATATAAGATGTGTGGATCTCATGTCTGATCACAGTGTAATTATATTATATATCAGTGATGTCAGTAACGGGGCAGGGCTGTGACAACCTCTCACACATGATATACAGGCTGGTTGCCAGTAGTGATAGATGAATAGCTGTGACCGTATATAAGATATGTGGATCTCATGTCTGATCACAATGTAATTATATTATATATCAGTGATGTCAGTAACGGGGCGGAGCTGTGACAACCTCTCACACATGATATACAGGCTGGTTGTCAGTAGTAATAGATGAATAGCTCTGACTGTATATAAGATGTGTGGATCTCATGTCTGATCACATGTAATTATATTATATATCAGTGATGTCAGTGACAGGGGGCGGGGCTGTGACAACCTCTCACACATGATAATTTGACTGGTTGTCAGTAGTAATAGATGAATAGCTCTGACTGTATATAAGATGTGTGGATCTCATGTCTGATCACAATGTAATTATATTATATATCAGTGATGTCAGTAACAGGGGGCGGGGCTGTGACAACCTCTCACACATGATATACAGGCTGGTTGTCAGTAGTAATAGATGAATAGCTCTGACTGTATATAAGATGTGTGGATCTCATGTCTGATCACAATGTAATTATATTATATATCAGTGATGTCAGTAACATGGGGCGGGGCTGTGACAACCTCTCACACATGATATACAGGCTGGTTGTCAGTAGTAATAGATGAATAGCTGTTACTGTATATAAGATGTGTGGATCTCATGTCTGATCACAGTGTAATTATATTATATATCAGTAATGTCAGTAACAGGGGGCGGGGCTGTGACAACCTCTCACACGATATACAGGCTGGTTGCCAGTAGTGATAGATGAATAGCTGTGACCGTATATAAGATATGTGGATCTCATGTCTGATCACATGTAATTATATTATATATCAGTGATGTCAGTAACAGGGGGCGGGGCTGTGACAACCTCTCACACATGGTATACAGGCTGGTTGTCAGTAGTAATAGATGAATAGCTGTTACTGTATATAAGATGTGTGGATCTCATGTCTGATCACAATGTAATTATATTATATATCAGTGATGTCAGTATCAGGGGGCGGGGCTGTGACAACCTCTCACACATGATATACAGGCTGGTTGTCAGTAGGAATAGATGAATAGCTGTGACTGTATATAAGATGTGTGGATCTCATGTCTGATCACATGTAATTATATTATATATCAGTGATGTCAGTAACAGGGGGCGGGGCTGTGACAACCTCTCACACATGATACACAGGATGGTTGTCAGTAGTAATAGATGAATAGCTGTTACTGTATATAAGATGTGTGGATCTCATGTCTGATCACAGTGTAATTATATTATATATCAGTGATGTCAGTAACAGGGGGCGGGGCTGTGACAACCTCTCACACATGATACACAGGATGGTTGTCAGTAGTAATAGATGAATAGCTGTTACTGTATATAAGATGTGTGGATCTCATGTCTGATCACAATGTAATTATATTATATATCAGTGATGTCAGGGGGCGGGGCTGTGACAACCTCTCACACATGGTATACAGGCTGGTTGTCAGTAGTAATAGATGAATAGCTGTCACTGTATATAAGATGTGTGGATCTCATGTCTGATCACATGTAATTATATTATATATCAGTGATGTCAGTAACAGGGGGCGGGGCTGTGACAACCTCTCACACATGATACACAGGATGGTTGTCAGTAGTAATAGATGAATAGCTGTTACTGTATATAAGATGTGTGGATCTCATGTCTGATCACAGTGTAATTATATTATATATCAGTGATGTCAGTAACAGGGGGCGGGGCTGTGACAACCTCTCACACATGATACACAGGATGGTTGTCAGTAGTAATAGATGAATAGCTGTTACTGTATATAAGATGTGTGGATCTCATGTCTGATCACAATGTAATTATATTATATATCAGTGATGTCAGGGGGCGGGGCTGTGACAACCTCTCACACATGGTATACAGGCTGGTTGTCAGTAGTAATAGATGAATAGCTGTCACTGTATATAAGATGTGTGGATCTCATGTCTGATCACATGTAATTATATTATATATAAGTGATGTCAGTAACAGGGGGCGGAGCTGTGACAACCTCTCACACATGATATACAGGCTGGTTGTCAGTAGTAATATATGAATAGCTGTTACTGTATATAAGGTGTGTGGATCTCATGTCTGATCACATGTAATTATATTATATATCAGTGATGTCAGTAACAGGGGGCGGGGCTGTGACAACCTCTCACACATGATATACAGGCTGGTTGTCAGTAGTAATAGATGAATAGCTGTCACTGTATATAAGATGTGTGGATCTCATGTCTGATCACAATGTAATTATATTATATATCAGAGATGTCAGTAACAGGGGGCGGGGCTGTGACAACCTCTCACACATGATATACAGGCTGGTTGTCAGTAGTAATAGATGAATAGCTGTCACTGTATATAAGATGTGTGGATCTCATGTCTGATCACATGTAATTATATTATATATCAGTGATGTCAGTAACAGGGGGCGGGGCTGTGACAACCTCTCACACATGATATACAGGCTGGTTGTCAGTAGTAATAGATGAATAGCTGTCACTGTATATAAGATGTGTGGATCTCATGTCTGATCACAATGTAATTATATTATATATCAGTGATGTCAGTAACAGGTGGCGGGGCTGTGACAACCTCTCACACATGATATACAGGCTGGTTGTCAGTAGTAATAGATGAATAGCTGTTACTGTATATAAGATGTGTGGATCTCATGTCTGATCACAGTGTAATTATATTATATATCAGTGATGTCAGTAACGGGGCAGGGCTGTGACAACCTCTCACACATGATATACAGGCTGGTTGTCAGTAGTAATAGATGAATAGCTGTGACTGTATATAAGATGTGAGGATCTCATGTCTGATCACAATGTAATTATATTATATATCAGTGATGTCAGTAACAGGGGGCGGAGCTGTGACAACCACTCACACATGATATACAGGCTGGTTGTCAGTAGTAATAGATGAATAGCTCTGACTGTATATAAGATGTGTGGATCTCATGTCTGATCACATGTAATTATATTATATATCAGTGATGTCAGTGACAGGGGGCGGGGCTGTGACAACCTCTCACACATGATATACAGACTGGTTGTCAGTAGTAATAGATGAATAGCTCTGACTGTATATAAGATGTGTGGATCTCATGTCTGATCACAATGTAATTATATTATATATCAGTGATGTCAGTAACAGGGGGCGGGGCTGTGACAACCTCTCACACATGATATACAGGCTGGTTGTCAGTAGTAATAGATGAATAGCTGTTACTGTATATAAGATGTGCGGATCTCATGTCTGATCACAGTGTAATTATATTATATATCAGTGATGTCAGTAACAGGGGGCAGGGCTGTGACAACCTCTCACACATGGTATACAGGCTGGTGTCAGTAGTAATAGATGAATAGCTGTGACTGTATATAAGATGTGTGGATCTCATGTCTGATCACAGTGTAATTATATTATATATCAGTGATGTCAGTAACAGGGGGCGGGGCTGTGACAACCTCTCACAAATGATATACAGGCTGGTTGTCAGTAGTAATAGATGAATAGCTGTGACTGTATATAAGATGTGTGGATCTCATGTCTGATCACAATGTAATTATATTATATATCAGTGATGTCAGTAACAGGGGGCGGGGCTGTGACAACCTCTCACACATGATATACAGGCTGGTTGTCAGTAGTAATAGATGAATAGCTGTCACTGTATATAAGATGTGTGGATCTCATGTCTGATCACAATGTAATTATATTATATATCAGTGATGTCAGTAACAGGGGGCGGGGCTGTGACAACCTCTCACACATGATATACAGGCTGGTTGTCAGTAGTAATAGATGAATAGCTGTTACTGTATATAAGATGTGTGGATCTCATGTCTGATCACAGTGTAAATATATTATATATCAGTGATGTCAGTAACAGGGGGCGGAGCTGTGACAACCCCTCACACATGATATACAGGCTGGTTGTCAGTAGTAATAGATGAATAGCTGTTACTGTATATAAGATGTGTGGATCTCATGTCTGATCACAGTGTAATTATATTATATATCAGTGATGTCAGTAACGGGGCAGGGCTGTGACAACCTCTCACACATGATATACAGGCTGGTTGTCAGTAGTAATAGATGAATAGCTGTGACTGTATATAAGATGTGAGGATCTCATGTCTGATCACAATGTAATTATATTATATATCAGTGATGTCAGTAACGGGGCGGAGCTGTGACAACCTCTCACACATGATATACAGGCTGGTTGTCAGTAGTAATAGATGAATAGCTCTGACTGTATATAAGATGTGTGGATCTCATGTCTGATCACATGTAATTATATTATATATCAGTGATGTCAGTGACAGGGGGCGGGGCTGTGACAACCTCTCACACATGATAATTTGACTGGTTGTCAGTAGTAATAGATGAATAGCTCTGACTGTATATAAGATGTGTGGATCTCATGTCTGATCACAATGTAATTATATTATATATCAGTGATGTCAGTAACAGGGGGCGGGGCTGTGACAACCTCTCACACATGATATACAGGCTGGTTGTCAGTAGTAATAGATGAATAGCTCTGACTGTATATAAGATGTGTGGATCTCATGTCTGATCACAATGTAATTATATTATATATCAGTGATGTCAGTAACATGGGGCGGGGCTGTGACAACCTCTCACACATGATATACAGGCTGGTTGTCAGTAGTAATAGATGAATAGCTGTTACTGTATATAAGATGTGTGGATCTCATGTCTGATCACAGTGTAATTATATTATATATCAGTAATGTCAGTAACAGGGGGCGGGGCTGTGACAACCTCTCACACGATATACAGGCTGGTTGCCAGTAGTGATAGATGAATAGCTGTGACCGTATATAAGATATGTGGATCTCATGTCTGATCACATGTAATTATATTATATATCAGTGATGTCAGTAACAGGGGGCGGGGCTGTGACAACCTCTCACACATGGTATACAGGCTGGTTGTCAGTAGTAATAGATGAATAGCTGTTACTGTATATAAGATGTGTGGATCTCATGTCTGATCACAATGTAATTATATTATATATCAGTGATGTCAGTATCAGGGGGCGGGGCTGTGACTACCTCTCACACATGATATACAGGCTGGTTGTCAGTAGGAATAGATGAATAGCTGTGACTGTATATAAGATGTGTGGATCTCATGTCTGATCACATGTAATTATATTATATATCAGTGATGTCAGTAACAGGGGGCGGGGCTGTGACAACCTCTCACACATGATACACAGGATGGTTGTCAGTAGTAATAGATGAATAGCTGTTACTGTATATAAGATGTGTGGATCTCATGTCTGATCACAGTGTAATTATATTATATATCAGTGATGTCAGTAACAGGGGGCGGGGCTGTGACAACCTCTCACACATGATACACAGGATGGTTGTCAGTAGTAATAGATGAATAGCTGTTACTGTATATAAGATGTGTGGATCTCATGTCTGATCACAATGTAATTATATTATATATCAGTGATGTCAGGGGGCGGGGCTGTGACAACCTCTCACACATGGTATACAGGCTGGTTGTCAGTAGTAATAGATGAATAGCTGTCACTGTATATAAGATGTGTGGATCTCATGTCTGATCACATGTAATTATATTATATATCAGTGATGTCAGTAACAGGGGGCGGGGCTGTGACAACCTCTCACACATGATACACAGGATGGTTGTCAGTAGTAATAGATGAATAGCTGTTACTGTATATAAGATGTGTGGATCTCATGTCTGATCACAGTGTAATTATATTATATATCAGTGATGTCAGTAACAGGGGGCGGGGCTGTGACAACCTCTCACACATGATACACAGGATGGTTGTCAGTAGTAATAGATGAATAGCTGTTACTGTATATAAGATGTGTGGATCTCATGTCTGATCACAATGTAATTATATTATATATCAGTGATGTCAGGGGGCGGGGCTGTGACAACCTCTCACACATGGTATACAGGCTGGTTGTCAGTAGTAATAGATGAATAGCTGTCACTGTATATAAGATGTGTGGATCTCATGTCTGATCACATGTAATTATATTATATATAAGTGATGTCAGTAACAGGGGGCGGAGCTGTGACAACCTCTCACACATGATATACAGGCTGGTTGTCAGTAGTAATATATGAATAGCTGTTACTGTATATAAGGTGTGTGGATCTCATGTCTGATCACATGTAATTATATTATATATCAGTGATGTCAGTAACAGGGGGCGGGGCTGTGACAACCTCTCACACATGATATACAGGCTGGTTGTCAGTAGTAATAGATGAATAGCTGTCACTGTATATAAGATGTGTGGATCTCATGTCTGATCACAATGTAATTATATTATATATCAGAGATGTCAGTAACAGGGGGCGGGGCTGTGACAACCTCTCACACATGATATACAGGCTGGTTGTCAGTAGTAATAGATGAATAGCTGTCACTGTATATAAGATGTGTGGATCTCATGTCTGATCACAATGTAATTATATTATATATCAGTGATGTCAGTAACAGGGGGCGGGGCTGTGACAACCTCTCACACATGATACACAGGATGGTTGTCAGTAGTAATAGATGAATAGCTGTTACTGTATATAAGATGTGTGGATCTCATGTCTGATCACAGTGTAATTATATTATATATCAGTGATGTCAGTAACAGGGGGCGGGGCTGTGACAACCTCTCACACATGATACACAGGATGGTTGTCAGTAGTAATAGATGAATAGCTGTTACTGTATATAAGATGTGTGGATCTCATGTCTGATCACAATGTAATTATATTATATATCAGTGATGTCAGGGGGCGGGGCTGTGACAACCTCTCACACATGGTATACAGGCTGGTTGTCAGTAGTAATAGATGAATAGCTGTCACTGTATATAAGATGTGTGGATCTCATGTCTGATCACATGTAATTATATTATATATCAGTGATGTCAGTAACAGGGGGCGGGGCTGTGACAACCTCTCACACATGATACACAGGATGGTTGTCAGTAGTAATAGATGAATAGCTGTTACTGTATATAAGATGTGTGGATCTCATGTCTGATCACAGTGTAATTATATTATATATCAGTGATGTCAGTAACAGGGGGCGGGGCTGTGACAACCTCTCACACATGATACACAGGATGGTTGTCAGTAGTAATAGATGAATAGCTGTTACTGTATATAAGATGTGTGGATCTCATGTCTGATCACAATGTAATTATATTATATATCAGTGATGTCAGGGGGCGGGGCTGTGACAACCTCTCACACATGGTATACAGGCTGGTTGTCAGTAGTAATAGATGAATAGCTGTCACTGTATATAAGATGTGTGGATCTCATGTCTGATCACATGTAATTATATTATATATAAGTGATGTCAGTAACAGGGGGCGGAGCTGTGACAACCTCTCACACATGATATACAGGCTGGTTGTCAGTAGTAATATATGAATAGCTGTTACTGTATATAAGGTGTGTGGATCTCATGTCTGATCACATGTAATTATATTATATATCAGTGATGTCAGTAACAGGGGGCGGGGCTGTGACAACCTCTCACACATGATATACAGGCTGGTTGTCAGTAGTAATAGATGAATAGCTGTCACTGTATATAAGATGTGTGGATCTCATGTCTGATCACAATGTAATTATATTATATATCAGAGATGTCAGTAACAGGGGGCGGGGCTGTGACAACCTCTCACACATGATATACAGGCTGGTTGTCAGTAGTAATAGATGAATAGCTGTTACTGTATATAAGATGTGTGGATCTCATGTCTGATCACAGTGTAATTATATTATATATCAGTGATGTCAGTAACGGGGCAGGGCTGTGACAACCTCTCACACATGATATACAGGCTGGTTGTCAGTAGTAATAGATGAATAGCTGTGACTGTATATAAGATGTGAGGATCTCATGTCTGATCACAATGTAATTATATTATATATCAGTGATGTCAGTAACAGGGGGCGGAGCTGTGACAACCACTCACACATGATATACAGGCTGGTTGTCAGTAGTAATAGATGAATAGCTCTGACTGTATATAAGATGTGTGGATCTCATGTCTGATCACATGTAATTATATTATATATCAGTGATGTCAGTGACAGGGGGCGGGGCTGTGACAACCTCTCACACATGATATACAGACTGGTTGTCAGTAGTAATAGATGAATAGCTCTGACTGTATATAAGATGTGTGGATCTCATGTCTGATCACAATGTAATTATATTATATATCAGTGATGTCAGTAACAGGGGGCGGGGCTGTGACAACCTCTCACACATGATATACAGGCTGGTTGTCAGTAGTAATAGATGAATAGCTGTTACTGTATATAAGATGTGCGGATCTCATGTCTGATCACAGTGTAATTATATTATATATCAGTGATGTCAGTAACAGGGGGCAGGGCTGTGACAACCTCTCACACATGGTATACAGGCTGGTGTCAGTAGTAATAGATGAATAGCTGTGACTGTATATAAGATGTGTGGATCTCATGTCTGATCACAGTGTAATTATATTATATATCAGTGATGTCAGTAACAGGGGGCGGGGCTGTGACAACCTCTCACAAATGATATACAGGCTGGTTGTCAGTAGTAATAGATGAATAGCTGTGACTGTATATAAGATGTGTGGATCTCATGTCTGATCACAATGTAATTATATTATATATCAGTGATGTCAGTAACAGGGGGCGGGGCTGTGACAACCTCTCACACATGATATACAGGCTGGTTGTCAGTAGTAATAGATGAATAGCTGTGACTGTATATAAGATGTGTGGATCTCATGTCTGATCACAATGTAATTATATTATATATCAGTGATGTCAGTAACAGGGGGCGGAGCTGTGACAACCTCTCACACATGATATACAGGCTGGTTGTCAGTAGTAATAGATGAATAGCTGTGACTGTATATAAGATGTGTGGATCTCATGTCTGATCACATGTAATTATATTATATATCAGTGATGTCAGTAACAGGGGGCGGGGCTGTGACAACCTCTCACACATGATATACAGGCTGGTTTTTAAGTAGTGATAGATGAATAGCTGTTACTGTATATAAGATGTGTGGATCTCATGTCTGATCACATGTAATTATATTATATATCAGTGATGTCAGTAACAGGGGGCGGAGCTGTGACAACCTCTCACACATGATATCAGGCTGGTTGTCAGTAGTAATAGATGAATAGCTGTTACTGTATATAAGATGTGTGGATCTCATGTCTGATCACATGTAATTATATTATATATCAGTGATGTCAGTAACAGGGGGCGGGGCTGTGACAACCTCTCACACATGATATACAGGCTGGTTGTCAGTAGTAATAGATGAATAGCTGTTACTGTATATAAGATGTGTGGATCTCATGTCTGATCACAGTGTAATTATATTATATATCAGTGATGTCACTAACAGGGGGCGGGGCTGTGACAACCTCACACATGATATACAGGCGGGTTGTCAGTAGTAATAGATGAATAGCTGTTACTGTATATAAGATGTGTGGATCTCATGTCTGATCACAGTGTAATTATATTATATATCAGTGATGTCACTAACAGGGGGCGGGGCTGTGACAACCTCTCACACATGATATACAGGCTGGTTGTCAGTAGTGATAGATGAATAGCTGTGACTGTATATAAGATGTGTGGATCTCATGTCTGATCACAATGTAATTATATTATATATCAGTGATGTCAGTAACAGGGGGCGGGGCTGTGACAACCTCTCACACATGATATACAGGCTGGTTGTCAGTAGTGATAGATGAATAGCTGTGACTGTATATAAGATGTGTGGATCTCATGTCTGATCACAATGTAATTATATTATATATCAGTGATGTCAGTAACAGGGGGCGGGGCTGTGACAACCTCTCACACATGATATACAGGCTGGTTGTCAGTAGTAATAGATGAATAGCTGTGACTGTATATAAGATGTGTGGATCTCATGTCTGATCACAGTGTAATTATATTATATATCAGTGATGTCAGTAACAGGGGGCGGGGCTGTGACAACCTCTCACACATGGTATACAGGCTGGTTGTCAGTAGTAATAGATGAATAGCTGTTACTGTATATAAGATGTGTGGATCTCATGTCTGATCACAATGTAATTATATTATATATCAGTGATCTCAGTACCAGGGGGCGGGGCTGTGACAACCTCTCACACATGGTATACAGGCTGGTTGTCAGTAGTAATAGATGAATAGCTGTGACTGTATATAAGATGTGTGGATCTCATGTCTGATCATAGTGTAATTATATTATATATCAGTGATGTCAGTAACAGGGGGCGGGGCTGTGACAACCTCTCATACATGATATACAGGCTGGTTGTCAATAGTAATAGATGAATAGCTGTGACTGTATATAAGATGTGTGGATCTCATGTCTGATCACAGTGTAATTATATTATATATCAGTGATGTCAGTAACAGGGGGCGGGGCTGTGACAACCTCTCACAAATGATATACAGGCTGGTTGTCAGTAGTAATAGATGAATAGCTGTTACTGTATATAAGATGTGTGGATCTCATGTCTGATCACATGTAATTATATTATATATCAGTGATGTCAGTAACAGGGGGCGGGGCTGTGACAACCTCTCACACATGATATACAGGCTGGTTGTCAGTAGTAATAGATGAATAGCTGTTACTGTATATAAGATGTGTGGATCTCATGTCTGATCACAATGTAATTATATTATATATCAGTGATGTCAGTAACAGGGGGCGGAGCTGTGACAACCTCTCACACATGATATACAGGCGGGTTGTCAGTAGTAATAGATGAATAGCTGTGACTGTATATAAGATGTGTGGATCTCATGTCTGATCACAGTGTAATTATATTATATATCAGTGATGTCCGTAACAGGGGGCGGGGCTGTGACAACCTCTCACACATGATATACAGGCTGGTGTCAGTAGTAATAGATGAATAGCGGTTACTGTATATAAGATGTGTGGATCTCATGTCTGATCACAGTGTAAATATATTATATATCAGTGATGTCAGTAACAGGGGGCGGGGCTGTGACAACCTCACACACATGATATAGAGGCTGGTTGTCAGTAGTAATAGATGAATAGCTGTGACTGTATATAAGATGTGTGGATCTCATGTCTGATCACAGTGTCATTATATTATATATCAGTGATGTCAGTAACAGGGGGCGGGGCTGTGACAACCTCTCACACATGATATACAGGCTGGTTGTCAGTAGTAATAGATGAATAGCTGTTACTGTATATAAGATGTGTGGATCTCATGTCTGATCACATGTAATTATATTATATATCAGTGATGTCAGTAACAGGGGCGGAGCTGTGACAACCTCTCACACATGGTATACAGGCTGGTTGTCAGTACAGCTGTTACTGTATATAAGATGTGTGGATCTCATGTCTGATCACAATGTAATTATATTATATATCAGTGATGTCAGTAACAGGGGGCGGAGCTGTGACAACCTCTCACACATGATATACAGGCTGGTTGTCAGTAGTAATAGATGAATAGCTGTGACTGTATATAAGATGTGTGAATCTCATGTCTGATCACATGTAATTATATTATATATCAGTGATGTCAGTAACAGGGGGCGGGGCTGTGACAACCTCTCACACATGATATACAGGCTGGTTTTCAGTAGTGATAGATGAATAGCTGTTACTGTATATAAGATGTGTGGATCTCATGTCTGATCACATGTAATTATATTATATATCAGTGATGTCAGTAACAGGGGGCGGAGCTGTGACAACCTCTCACACATGATATCAGGCTGGTTGTCAGTAGTAATAGATGAATAGCTGTTACTGTATATAAGATGTGTGGATCTCATGTCTGATCACATGTAATTATATTATATATCAGTGATGTCAGTAACAGGGGGCGGGGCTGTGACAACCTCTCACACATGATATACAGGCTGGTTGTCAGTAGTAATAGATGAATAGCTGTGACTGTATATAAGATGTGTGGATCTCATGTCTGATCACAGTGTAATTTATATATCAGTGATGTCAGTAACAGGAGGCGGGGCTGTGACAACCTCTCACACATGATATACAGGCTGGCTGTCAGTAGTAATAGATGAATAGCTGTTACTGTATATAAGATGTGTGGATCTCATGTCTGATCACATGTAATTATATTATATATCAGTTATGTCAGTACCAGGGGGCGGAGCTGTGACAACCTCTCGCACATGATATACAGGCTGGTTGTCAGTAGTAATAGATGAATAGCTGTTACTGTATATAAGATGTGTGGATCTCATGTCTGATCACAGTGTAATTATATTATATATCAGTGATGTCAGTAACAAGGGGCGGGGCTGTGACAACCTCTCACACATGATATACAGGCTGGTTGTCAGTAGTAATAGATGAATAGCTGTTACTGTATATAAGATGTGTGGATCTCATGTCTGATCACAGTGTAATTATACTATATATCAGTGATGTCAGTAACAGGGGGCGGGGCTGTGACAACCTCTCACACATGATATACAGGCTGGTTGTCAGTAGTGATAGATGAATAGCTGTTACTGTATATAAGATGTGTGGATCTCATGTCTGATCACAGTGTAATTATATTATATATCAGTGATGTCAGTAACAGGGGGCGGGGCTGTGACAACCTCTCACACATGATATACAGGCTGGTTGTCAGTAGTAATAGATGAATAGCTGTTACTGTATATAAGATGTGTGGATCTCATGTCTGATCACAATGTAATTATATTATATATCAGTGATGTCAGTAACAGGGGGCGGGGCTGTGACAACCTCTCACACATGATACACAGGCTGGTTGTCAGTAGTAATAGGTGAATAGCTGTTACTGTATATAAGATGTGTGGATCTCATGTCTGATCACAATGTAATTATATTATATATCAGTGATGTCAGTAACAGGGGGCGGGGCTGTGACAACCTCTCACACATGGTATACAGGCTGGTGGTCAGTAGTAATAGATGAATAGCTGTTACTGTATATAAGATGTGTGGATCTCATGTCTGATCACAGTGTAATTATACTATATATCAGTGATGTCAGTAACAGGGGGCGGGGCTGTGACAACCTCTCACACATGATATACAGGCTGGTTGTCAGTAGTAATAGATGAATAGCTGTTACTGTATATAAGATGTGCGGATCTCATGTCTGATCACAGTGTAATTATATTATATATCAGTGATGTCAGTAACAGGGGGCGGAGCTGTGACAACCTCTCACACATGATATACAGGCTGGTTGTCAGTAGTAATAGATGAATAGCTGTTACTGTATATAAGATGTGTGGATCTCATGTCTGATCACAGTGTAATTATACTATATATCAGTGATGTCAGTAACAGGGGGCGGGGCTGTGACAACCTCTCACACATGATATACAGGCTGGTTGTCAGTAGTAATAGATGAATAGCTGTTACTGTATATAAGATGTGTGGATCTCATGTCTGATCACAATGTAATTATATTATATATCAGTGATGTCAGTAACAGGGGGCGGGGCTGTGACAACCTCTCACACATGATACACAGGCTGGTTGTCAGTAGTAATAGGTGAATAGCTGTTACTGTATATAAGATGTGTGGATCTCATGTCTGATCACAATGTAATTATATTATATATCAGTGATGTCAGTAACAGGGGGCGGGGCTGTGACAACCTCTCACACATGGTATACAGGCTGGTGGTCAGTAGTAATAGATGAATAGCTGTTACTGTATATAAGATGTGTGGATCTCATGTCTGATCACAGTGTAATTATACTATATATCAGTGATGTCAGTAACAGGGGGCGGAGCTGTGACAACCTCTCACACATGATATACAGGCTGGTTGTCAGTAGTAATAGATGAATAGCTGTTACTGTATATAAGATGTGTGGATCTCATGTCTGATCACAGTGTAATTATACTATATATCAGTGATGTCAGTAACAGGGGGCGGGGCTGTGACAACCTCTCACACATGATATACAGGCAGGTTGTCAGTAGTAATAGATGAATAGCTGTTACTGTATATAAGATGTGTGGATCTCATGTCTGATCACAGTGTAATTATACTATATATCAGTGATGTCAGTAACAGGGGGCGGGGCTGTGACAACCTCTGATGGATGTGAGATTGCAGCGTATTCAGATCTGTTAACAGCCGGATTTTCGAAGACTGAAGAATTCTATAGGCTGATAACGTTCCCAGTGATATTCACCCGGCTGCTTCGCAGAAGAACTACAAGTCCCGGGTCAGTTTCTAGCTTTATATGGGATCGAAGGATCTGCTGAAACTTTAAAATGAAGGTTTTCAGACATTTTCCTTTCCCATCTTTTAGGTTCCGAATTGCACAAATATGTGCAGCGTTTACAGGTTTATTTCCCCTCATTGTGTCTCCTGCTTCTCTGCCTGTGTGTCAGTCTTCACTGTAAAACTTTCATTGCATTCATGAACATTAAAGCTCAGGATGAACAGGTCTATAGGCTCCTTCCAGAGCAGGGAATTGTGGGAGAACAGACTGGTCCATAACATATAATTATCAGTAACAATGCGGTGCCTGGAGATCTTGTATGTGGGGCGATCTATAAACGGGATTTCTATTTACCGACTGCAATCAGAGATCCTGAAAATGGTGAGGAATTGAGAGCCACAGTGTGTGAAGCTGCATGTGCTGCCGTGTTGCGTTGCCTCTGGGATGGACAGCGCGCCGCTTCTCCCGTGTCGCACTTGTTAACATTCACTTTTTGACATTTCTTATAAGACACAATTTGCGGTCACTCAGGCCCTTTAAACAGTGGCGCCGCTGTTCTCCGGCGCTTTTTCTCACTTTCTTCGGGCTTCGAGCCATCGATATAAAGTGCAGTTTTGTTGTGGGGCGGCGTTAACCCTCGGCGCTCCCGAGCTGTGTACCTTGGCCGCTTGTCAAGCCTCTCCATGTCCCCGGCATAGCCGCCCTTTGTTCCCTTCCCTGTCCTGTGTAACGTTGATATATTATATATAATGTCTTGTAATAACACTGAAGCCTCCGCTCTCCTTGTTCTGCACTTCGCAGCCTTTCTCCGCCGTTCTTGACTAAACAGGAAGTTGGCGGCGGGGGCAGCTCTGTTCCCTCTCACCAGGAATGTCAGACGTCTTCTAGGACTTTCCTCCTCTCCAGATTTTACACTATAGTCGCGGTGACCTGATAACTGCGAGCAATAGATCCACATAACCCATAACCTACTCAAGTCTAGGGTGAGAAATTGTCATCGCTATAGCGTCCTGGAGGCCGGGGTGTAGCTATGGAGGCCGGGGTGTAGCTATGGAGGCCGGGGTGTAGATATGGAGGCCAGGGTGTAGATATGGAGGCCGGGTTGTAGATATGGAGGCCGGGGTGTAGATATGGAGGCCGGGGTGTAGATATGGAGGCCGGGGCATCTTCCCCATGATAGTGGAGCCACTGAACCCGACTGTTGGACCATTTAGAGGCTTAGGAAACCTTTGCGGGTGTTTTGTGCTAATTGGCTGATTAGAGGGTCACACCAGGAGGCGACAATCCGCAACTAACACCCAATATTCTCATTTTCTGAGACACTAAATTATGGGTTATCATTAACTGTTCCCATAATCATCAACATTACAAGAGAAAACTGCTGGAAATAGATCCCTACGTGTGTGATGAATCTATAGAATATATGAGATCCCTCTGTGTGTGATGAATCTATAGAATATACGAGATCCCTCTGTGTGTGATGAGCCTATAGAATATATGAGATCCCTCTGTGTGTGATGAATCTATAGAATATATGAGATCCCTCTGTGTGTGATAAATCTTTAGAATGTATGAGATCCCTCTGTGTGTGATGAACCTATAGAATATATGAGATCCCTCTGTGTGAGATGAATCTATAGAATATATGAGATCCCTCTGTGTGTGAAGAATATATAGAATATATGAGATCCCTCTGTGTGTGATGAATCTATAGAATATATGAGATCCCTCTGTGTGTGATGAATCTATAGAATATACGAGATCCCTCTGTGTGTGATGAATGTATAGAATATATGAGATCCCTCTGTATGTGTTGAATCTATAGAATATATGAGCTCCCTCTGTGTGTGAGGAATCTATAGAATATATGAGATCCCTCTGTGTGTGATGAATCTATAGAATATATGAGATCCCTCTGTGTGTGATGAATCTATAGAATATATGAGATCCCTCTGTGTGTGATGAACCTATAGAATATATGAGATCCCTCTGTGTGTGATGAATCTATAGAATATATGAGATGCCTCTGTGTGTGATGAATCTATAGAATATACGAGATCCCTCTGCGTGTGATGAATCTATAGAATATATGAGATCCCTCTGTGTGTGATGAACCTATAGAATATATGAGATCCCTCTGTGTGTGAAGAATCTATAGAATATATGAGATCCCTCTGTGTGTGATGAATCTATAGAATATATGAGATCCCTCTGTTTGTGATGAATCTATAGAATATATGAGATCCCTCTGTGTGATGAATCTATAGAATATACGAGATTCCTCTGTGTGATGAATCTATAGAATAAATAAGATCCCTCTATGTGTCATGAATCTATAGAATATATGAGATCCCTCTGTGTGTGATGAATCTATAGAACATATGAGATCCCTCTCTGTGTGATGAATCTATAGAATATATGAGATGCCTCTGTGTGTGATGAATCTATAGAATATACGAGATCCCTCTGTGTGTGATGAATCTATAGAATATATGAGATCCCTCTGTGTGTGATGAATCTATAGAATATATGAGATCCCTCTGTGTGTGATGAATCTATAGAATATACGAGATCCCTCTGCGTGTGATGAATCTATAGAATATATGAGATCCCTCTGTGTGTGATGAACCTATAGAATATATGAGATCCCTCTGTGTGTGAAGAATCTATAGAATATATGAGATCCCTCTGTGTGTGATGAATCTATAGAATATATGAGATCCCTCTGTGTGTGATGAATCTTTAGAATATACTAGATCCCTCTGTGTGTGATGAATGTATAGAATATATGAGATCCCTCTGTGTGTGATGAATCTATAGAATATATGAGATCCCTCTGTGTGTGATGAACCTATAGAATATATGAGATCCCTCTGTGTGTGATGAA